>NC_137626.1:1614876-1707376 GCF_963280865.1 Gymnoscopelus braueri
TGGGGGTCCTTGACATCAGAATGTTTGAGAGCCACTAGCCTTGGTAGAATAGTTAAAACGTTACAGACTGCAGCTTTAGATGAGGACAGGGTTTTACTGTGTAAGGATGTTGAATGGAGGACCAGGGCTGTGATTTAAGTGCAGAGTTATACTCATAGCTGTGTGTGTGTGTGCCCGTGCTGCTCCGGGCCGTAAAACAGCAGATCTACAAGCTCACAACACGCGTTGTGAGCTTGTAGATCTGCTATTTTACGGCCGGAGCAGCACACAAAGTATGAGTACTATAAAGCAGGCTTTAAAGGGCAGTGGGAGTGATGCTAGGACAGTAGGTGTGCTGCTGCATGTGCTTTGAGCTACAACACCACCTATATTAATGTCATCAAATAACAGATTGATAAATAACGGGCCTGTTTAAACCATTCACACTGTGTTTAATATATAAACATGGATGTTTTGAACACAATACAGAACTAATCCCAGAATGATGTCATTATACAGACTAGTGTTAGCATGATGCTATTAGACCGGCCACTAGGCCTCTACAGTGCATAAGATGCAGGTTTTTTCCCCCCCAATGCCTACAGCTTTGCTTTAGTAGTGGATAAAAAGTACCATACGTCTCTGTGGTTATGGTCTATATATCTATATATAGATATGAACAGATAGACATGTGATCAATGACATTACATTGATCATCATAACTGTGATTGATGCTAGACCAGCACGGGCCTCTCTCTCTCTCTCTCTCTCTACGGTGCATGAGGTCATTCTGTTGCCTTGTTTCTTTAAGTAAAAGTATCAATACTGCCATGTAGAAAATACTCTGTTACAAGCAAAAGTCCGGAATTCAAAATGTGCTTCAAGTACCAAAAGTAAAAGTACTCCTTATAAAGTGTATAGAAATCATTTGAAAATAGCAGATCTACAAGCTCACAACACATTGTGAGCTTGTAGATCTGCCATTTTCAAATGGCTGAGACATATATAGGGCTGAAGTGGTTAATGTATGTTTTGTAATAATCTAAATCTACAAACTAACTAAAGTTTTCAAAAAAATTGTAGTGGAGTAAAAGTATAATATTTGCCTCTGAGATGTAGTGGAGTAGAAGTAAAAGTACTGAAAGTTGTAAATACTCCAGTAAGGTAACAAAAAATACCTCAACATTGTACAGTACAGTACTTGAGTACATGTACTTAGTTACTTTGCACCACTGGTAACTATCCAGCACACTAAGCATGTGTTCAATCAGACACGGTTTAAAGTTATTAATTTATACATTGTCTGTTGTCTATACATACATATCTATCCATCCATCCATACATACATCTATCTATCGTGTATGGCAGTGTGGGGTCCTCCAGGGACCCTCACACTCTATGTCATTGGTTCTCAAAGTGGGGTCCGGGGACCCCCAGGGGTCCTTGAGGGGGTCCCCAGCTAGATGATAAAGTTAGGAACCAAATGGACCCTTATGGGCCTGTAACTCTGAGTGTACAAATGGAACCAAATGGTCCGTTTGGTTCCATTTGTACACTCTCTGAGTTACATTAAAATAGATTTTACATTATAAATTGTGGTCCCAGAGATAGAAATGCCATCAAATGGGGGTCCGTAGCCTCTAATGCATGTCAAACTGAGGGGTCCTTGAAATTAAAATGGTCGAAAATCACTGCTAGAGCCGTAAAAAATCTTCTCTTATGGAGGTCCTTGGGCATATCTTTTCAAATGGGGGTCCGCGGGGCTAATAAGTGTCAATTTGGGGGTCCTTGACATGAAAAAAGTTTGAGAACCACTGCTCTGTGTGACAGCTAAATGAGTTCAACCAACTGAACCCCCCCCCCCACACACACACACACACACACACACACACAGGGGGGTCCTCCATGGAGGAAAAAAGTTTGAGGACCACCAGTTTGTCACCACAACGGAGGCAAAGCCTTTGAAAAAGTCTAGTTCATTAGTAGTGGTTGTATATCTGGTCTAACTGCCTGTAGACACTTAATGATCCATTAAGCATCCAATCAAAGCGTTGTAGATCTACTACTTTATTAATACAGGGTCTAAATAAGTACCTTATGTCTGAACCACGCGCTGCTTAGCTCCACCAGCTAGCTGAGTTAAGCTAGCTTATTTAAAGCTAAGCTAACACCAACCACTACACCGTTACTAACACCACCGTGTAGAAACACACATAAACACACATTAATAACACACCGCCGTGTAGAAACACACATTAATAAACCCGTTAACTGACAGAACTATTAATAATATCCACCCGTTCATAATCATAACTAAAGCCAAGGTGGCTAGCTAGCGTTAGCACGCTACCGTGTTAACCGGGCGGTGAAGACATGCTAACAGAGCGTGCTAACGGAGGCTAGCCATGCTAACGGGCTCGTGCAGAGGAACAATAGACGGGATGTTTTAAAGGTTTTTATGGTGCGTTGGTCCATCATGGAGGAGCTTTAAACATGATGTAAACATGTGTTCTAGTTTAAATGAAGAGTCTTATTACCTTTTAGCTGCTGATAGATACTAGTTTATGTTTAAAGGTCGAGAAGGAGGACAGAGACACACAGAATGATGCTGCTGCTTCCTGATGTCTGAGTCCGAGGTGGAGAAAGGGAAGGTTCCGTCGGCTACGTCATTTTCTGCTATCCGTGCAATTCCGGCCGGCGGATTGGTCTGCTCTACACACCGTGATGACGTCACAGGCTGCAGCCTGGAGTACTCAAATGTTTTACTTGAGTAAAAGTATCAATACTGCAATGTAGTGATACTCCGTTACAAGTGAAAGTCCTCGATTAAATAATTTACTTGAGTGAAAGTACAAAAGTATTGGTATTAAAATATACTTCAAGTACAAAAGTAAAAGTACTCATTATGCAGAATGTCCCATTTCACAAGTTGTAAAATGTATAAAAATCTTTTGAAAATAGCAGATCTACAAGCTCACAATGCGTCGCATTGTGAGCTTGTAGATCTGCTATTTTCAAAAGTCTGAAATGTATATAATAGGGCTGAAGTGGTTAATCTTAATGTATTTTTTGTAAATGTACAAAAGTACAAAAGTATTGTTATCAAAATATACTTAAAGTACAAAAATAAAAGTACTCATTATGCAGAATATGTCCCATTTCACAAGTTTTAAAATGCATACAAATATTTTTTGAAATTGAAGATCTACAAGCTGTCCTCCTCCTGGCTTCACACACACCTTCAATATGAAGAAAGGCCTCACTATATTAGTGCTATTTGAAAATAGCCGATATACAAGCTCACAACGCGCTTGTAGATCTGCTATATTTGAGAAAACAAAAAAGTGACATATTTGGAACATATTTGAAAGTTAAACATTTGGGGTCTGATTGATTGATTGATTGATTGATTGATTGATTGATTGATTGAATACTTTATTTAGAAGTCTGCAGAGAAAAAGCACATGGTACAGTTTACAATACAAGGATTGAAAAGGCCCAGAAAAGCCGCAATGGCTTGTTTCTTTCTTGTCTGCAGTGCAGAGAAATACATTAGTGTCCTTGACACGCAAATGTTTGAGAACTGGTTTAAACAATGATTTATTCATTTTTTTTCCAGAAACAAGCCCAAACAACTACACTTTAAAAACAAGACCACCAATATTTACAAGCAACTTTACAGAAAAACAAGCCCAAAGTCGCTTAGAATAAGCAGACATGGCAACACTGGTCTGGGGCTGTGCTCCCGTTCACTTCTCCACACGATGCTAATGATGCTAACCAGCTAGCCTACTGCACTGCCGGGCATGCGCACTACTGCTGCTATAAGAGAGAGAGAGAGAGAGAGAGAGAGAGAGAGAGAGAGAGAGAGAGAGAGAGAGAGGAGGGGGGGGGTGAAGAGTTGTCATCCAACAAAGTCACTAACTGCTGCATATCATTGTTATTCATATAGTAATCATTTTCATTATTATATTGCTTGTAGGCCGAATTCATTATTGTTAAGGTGTATGTTATTCACTTGTTGTCTCTGTATATGTAATGTTATGTTATGTTATGTTATGTTATGTTATGTTATGTTATGTTATGTTATGTTATGTTATGTTATGTTATGAATATGACTTGTTTTATGTTTTATGTATCGTACATATTCATATTATTGGTATGATAAATATGTTTTACATTGCATACAATATACGCAATGTAAAACATGTTTTATCATACCAATAAAGCATTTCAAATTAAAACATTGAAAAAAAAGAGAGAGAGGGGGAGAGAGAGAGGGGGAGAGAGAGAGAGAGAGAGAGAGAGAGAGAGAGAGAGAGGGGGAGAGAGAGAGAGGGGGGAGAGAGAGAGGTGGAGGAGAGAGAGAGAGAGCGGCGGGGAGAGAGAGAGAGAGCGGGGGAGAGAGAGAGAGAGAGCGGGGGGAGAGAAGAGAGAGAGAGAGAGGAGAGCTGAGAGAGAGAGAGGGAGGGAGAGAGAGGGGAGAGAGAGGAGAGAGAGAGAGAGAGAGAGAGAGAGAGAGAGAGGGGGGGTGTGAGAAAGAGACAGAGGGGGGGAGAGAGAGAGGGGGGAGAGAGAGAGAGACAGAGGGGGGAGAGGGGGGGAGAGGGGGGTGTTGATTTGTTTGACATTTTGCTTTGTCAATGTAGACATGTGTTTTTATTCATGCCATTAAACCTCATTTGATTTTTTTATGAATGGAATACAGACTGGGCACTGTGGGCACTGAGGAAGACTGGGCACTGTGGCACTGAGGAAGACTGGGCACTGTGGGCACTGAGGAAGACTGCACCTCGATGTAACATTGGCTTTTGTGCTCAACGTGTGACCATGCATGAACCCATGTGATGTGTGTGTGTGTGTGTGTGTGTGTGTGTGTGTGTGTGTGTGTGTGTGTGTGTGTGTGTGTGTGTGTGTGCGCGTGCGCGTGCCTGCGTGCGTGCGTGTGTTCGTGTGTGAGATAAGATTAATGATGAGATAAATGTGACGCGAGCTGGTCTAAGACAGACAGACAGACAGACAGACAGACAGACAGACAGACAGACAGACAGACAGACAGACAGACAGACAGACAGACAGGCAGGCAGACAGACAGGCAGGCAGACAGTCCTGTGGGTGTGTCTCTTAACATAAATACATGTTGCTCTCACGTATCTGTCTGTCTGTACATAAGTCTCACTGCGTCATCATGTCTCCTTCCAACGAACTCATCTTCTTTGTCAACGGGAAAAAGGTCAGAAATCATATTTGTTTGTTATAGTTTTTAGTTTGTTTGAATCAAGCTATTTGATTCATTTATTTGATGTTATTCAATTGGATCATCGCCTTGATTCCTTGAAACTGCAACAGCACCAGAAGTTCAGAAGTAAAAATATTTAATTATTCATTAATTTAACCATGAGAGGGTACAGATGGAACCAAATGGACCTTTTTCTTTTTTACCTCATGTTGTTCCATCTGTGAACTCTCACATAATAGTTGGTTACATTTGCACACCGTCACATAACAGAACATTTATCTAGCAAGACCATTAAAATGTCATTAAAATTCAACTGAAATGTTTTTAAAGGAAAAGTAATTAAAAAAGTAAAATGGCTTTGTCTCAGAGTTACACATAGATAAATGAGCACATTATTTACAGTGTGCACGGTACAGGTTGAAATAGTGAGAACCCTAACATGTGCATGCTGTATTAGACCATGTACATTCCTAGTGTCCATATCTTTGGAATATCATCAACTGTGAAAAGAGACAAATTGGTGAAAAATCGACTAACATCTGGTGAAAATACTTAGGCACGGCAAGTTTATTTGTTTAGCACATTTCAATATTAAGGCAATTCAATGTACTTTACATACATTATTAAGCAAGGGAAACACATGATAAACACATCAATCTAATTATTGTATAATTCTAATACAATAAAATATAAAGAAGTAAAAATGAACTGTACAATTTGTAAAATGACTCAATGAAACTTAATTAAATGCAAATGCAGAGGTTTTCAGCTGAGATTTATCATTTAGAACTAAGAGTTGCAGCAGAACCTGCAGCTTTCAAGGAGTTTGTTCAGATATGTGGAACAGAAACTGAACGTTTAGTTGTGATTCTAAAAGAGTTTGTTCAGATATGTGGAGCATAGAAACTGAAAGTTTAGTTGTGATTCTAAAAGAGTTTGTTCAGATATGTGGAACATAGAAACTGAACGTTTAGTTGTGATTCTAAAAGAGTTTGTTCAGATATGTGGAACATAGAAACCGAATGGTTGTGATTCTATAAGAGTTTGTTCAGATATGTGGAACATAGAAACTGAATGGTTGTGATTCTATAAGAGTTGAATGTATTGTAATGATGGAGCTGGTCCCAAGCTTCACACTGAAGTTAATCCACAAATGTACGATTGTTCAGGTGAACAGGTTGAAATGACAATAATATTAGTCCACACTCATGTGTGGTTTGTGTCACTGACTGTATATTAGCATACACAGTGAAATGAGGTATACCGTATGTACATTAACCATCCTAGTATCCCAGGTAACAGGAGCAGTGGGCAGTTAGGGGTTAAGTGTCTTGCTCAGGGAAACTTTGGCACATTGCTGAGGCCTGGAATCGAACTTGTGACGCTCGGTTTCCCATGCAGCCGGGCTCTCTAACCATTCAGCTACATGGCCGCGGTTGTCAACACACTTTGTCAATGAAAAACACATTGTATGTTTTATAATAATGCATGGATTTAAGTTGGATGTTCTATAATAATGTTGGATGTTCTGGTTGAATTGGTTTAGTTTGGGGGGGGGAGGGGGGGGTCACATGACAGTCATCAGACAGACCTGTCACACATGTCAGTATAAAGTGTGACCAACGTGACCAGCGTGACGCTCAATTCATCTCTGTCTCCATCTCTCACTCACCTGATGTCTGGATCTCACCACACACACACACACGCACACACAGCCACGCACACACACACACGCACACGCACACGCACGCACACACACACACGCACACGCACACACACACACACACACACACACACACACACACACACACACACACACACACACACACACACACACACAGTCACACACACACACACACACACACACACACACACACACACACACACACACACACACACACACACACACACACAGGCTGAGAACAGATACTGTATGTCTGGCTTTAAATGAGCTCTACTGTCACTTTTTATTATTTCTTCTATCAAAGGTGGGAGTGTTTGTATTCTCCTTTATCTTATTTTAATTTAATCTATTATAATCTCTATCTCTTTTTAACCCATTAAGATGGAAAGCATCTGTCATTTTAAGATTGTATCCACTTTAACCATTATCTTATACTTTGGCTATTCAAAAATAGCAGATCTACAAGCTCATACATTTTGTGCAAATCTTTGAATATATATATTTTTAACGTGAACATTTTTATCTCAAATCTGTGCTTCTGGGGGGTCCCTGGAACAACATATTTTGAGATGGGGGTCCGCGGCCAAATACATGTAATTTTGGGTGGTCCTTGACATGAAAAAGTTTGAGAACCACTGATATTATAGCAACATACTTTTTTTTTTTTTATTGTTAGGATTTAGTATAGACATTTGTAGTATCGTGTGTTTCTGTAAAGCACTTTGAGATGCCTTGGTGTATGAAAGCTGCTGTATAAATAACACACACACACACACACACACACACACACACACACACACACACACACACACACACACACACACACACACACACACACACACACACACACACACACACACACACACACAGGGGTGAAAACAACATCATCTCTGCTGCCTTCAGCCTGGCAGAGATGATTATTATAGTCTTTTTGTGTTTTAATGATTTCATGTCTGTTGTATGAAGTTATGATTTGGTATTTATTTTTAACGGCGTCTCTCTTTCTGTTGTTTTTCTGACAGGTCGTTGAGAAGAATGCAGATCCAGAAGAAATGCTGGTTGGCTACCTGAGGAGAGGAAGTTGGTTCTATTCTATTTGGTTCTATTTGGTTCTGTTCTATTCTAATTGGTTCTGTTCTCTGTTTTGTTTTGTTTTCTGTGTTCTGTGTTGATTTTTGTTCTGTTCTGTTCTGTTCTGTTCTGTTCTGTTCTGTTCTGTTCTGTTCTCTGTATTCTGTGTTCCGTTCTGTTTTGTGTTCTGTTCTGTTCTGTTCTGTTCTGTTCTGTTCTGTTCTGTTCTGTTCTGTTCTGTTCTGTTCAGGTCCATTGTATGATTGACATACCACTGTCACTGTATGATTGACACATGCTTATCATTTCCAGTGGGTTTAACTGGTACTAAGTCTAGTTGTGGGAGTGGAGGATGTGGAGCCTGTACCGTCATGCTGTCCAGATACGACCACCTGAGCAACAAGATACTGTATCCTTCATTGTCTCCGCCAGGCCGAAAGGCATGGCGAGAGAGTATGTTTTCGCCCCTGTCCGTCCGTCCGTCTGTCCGTCCGTCCGTCCGTCCGTCCGTCCGTCCGTCCGTCCGTCCGTCCGTCCGTCCGTCCTGTCTGTGTGTTAGCAGCTAATCTCTGGCACCGTTGGCCCGGTCGCTCCGAAACTGTGCACACACACTCCCTGGATGCCAATTCAGAACCTCTTTCACATGGGCCTGTTATAGCGCCACCAGGAGGCCGATTTGTGCAAAACCCTTTTTTTTTACATTACTCCTACAGATTTTATCCAAACGTCATGCAAATCGGTACACAGTATCTCTATAGTCATGTGATCAACACAAATCTGTCCGATTTCCCATATTCCATCCTCATTGCCTATGGTTGGCTTCCAAAGTTTGCAGGATTGGTCCGTTTTGAACAAAAAGCCTCAAACTATGCACGCAGCTTGCGATTTCCGTGAATTTTCACACGCACATTCCCACTAGGCCGAGGAAGAAATGCCACCCTTTTCACATTAGCCTATTATAGCAGGTCTAATTTAGCAAAACACATTTTTGGAACAAAATGCCTCAAATCATGAATGCAGTGTCTGATTGCCGTGAAAGACCTAAGAATAAATGGCACCCTTTTCACATTGGCCTATTATAGCGCCACCAGGAGGCCACAATAAGTACCTGACCTGGTGGAGACCTGTGCTCCGAGGAGCACTTTTTCTAGTTTACTGTATCCTCAAATACTCATTCATACTCTGGGCCTCTGGGCCCCTGGGCCTCTGGGCCTCTGGGCCTCTAGCTGGGCCTCAGACTGCTTCAGGGCCCTTTATGAAGCAGAGGTGATTCTTGACCCTGTTGGGACCCTGGGCAGAAAGTCCTATGGAGTCCTTTTAACTCTTACTGCCCCGTGGGCACCAGGTTCCTGCATACGTTTACTCATAACATGTACGTCCATGTGGGCTTATGAGCTATGACAGTCAGCTCTATAACAATGGGTCTCAGTTGGCCTACTTTTCTAGAACATAAGCTTCAGGCAGCACTACTTGTAGGCCTACCACTAGTAATAATACTATCTAGATTACATGAGCTTCAGACAGTACTACTTGTAAGGCCTACCACTAATACTACTGTCTGGAACATGAGCTTCAGACAGTACTACTTGTAGGCCTAATACTACTGTCTGGAACATGAGCTTCAGACAGTACTACTTGTAGGCCTACCACTAATAATGCTGCTTATAAACTGTGGTTCCATATCCCTGACCTTTTGACCTCAGTCATTACGCCGTCAACGCCTGTCTCCAGCCAATCGTCACGCTGCATGGCGTTGCCGTGGTAACGGTGGAAGGCATCGGCAGCACCAGGACCAAACTGCATCCTGTTCAGGTGAGAACGCTTCACTTAAAGGAGCACTACACCCCTTTTTCAACCTTTTATCTTCATATACGTAACTGGTCCTCCTCGCTGAGATGGAATGGAACCATTTCTGTCTACTGTTCAGAAACCTGTCTGTCTGTCTGTCTGTCTGTCTGTCTGTCTGTCTGTCTGTCTGTCTGTCTGTCTGTCTGTCAGGAGCGTATAGCGTTGGCTCATGGCTCTCAGTGTGGGTTCTGTACTCCCGGCATGGTGATGAGTGTTTACACTCTGCTGAGGAACAAACCTCAACCCAGCATGGAGGACATCCGCCAAGCTCTGACAGGTAAACACCTACCTAACAATACAATACACCCATCTCTGACAGGTAAACACCTACCTAACAATACAATACACCCATCTCTGACAGGTAAACACCTACCTAACAATACAATACACCCATCTCTGACAGGTAAACACCTACCTAACAATACAATACACCCATCTCTGACAGGTAAACACCTACCTAACAATACAATACACCCATCTCTGACAGGTAAACACCTACCTAACAATACAATACACCCATCTCTGACAGGTAAACACCTACCTAACAATACAATACACCCATCTCTGACAGGTAAACACCTACCTAACAATACAATACACCCATCTCTGACAGGTAAACACCTACCTAACAATACAATACACCCATCTCTGACAGGTAAACACCTACCTAACAATACAATACACCCATCTCTGACAGGTAATAATAATAAAAGATTTGATTTGTATTGCACTTTTCAGTCACAGAGAATCGGAGTGCTATACATATTTAAAACATATAATCGTAGAAGGTTAAATGTCTAGCACAAAAGGATATTGCCGACAGTAACTACACAACAATTTAACACGAAAAGGCCTTCCTAAACACAAAGGTTTTTTAGGCTCGGCAGGAACGTAGACTTAATGCCTTCCATATTAGACACATTATGGACATAGTGCCAAACAACACCGTCCTGGAGAGATGTACAGCACTCTGAAACAGTGACACATGCACTGACTGTGTCCACATGTACAGCACTCTGAAACAGAGACACATGCGCTGACTCTGTCCACATGTACAGCACTCTGAAACAGAGACACATGCACTGACTCTGTCCACATGTACAGCACTCTGAAACAGAGATACATGCACTGACTCTGTCCACATGTACTGCACTCTGAAACAGAGACACATGCACTGACTCTGTCCACATGTACAGCACTCTGAAACAGAGACACATGCACTGACTCTGTCCACATGTACAGCACTCTGAAACAGAGACACATGCGGTGACTCTGTCCACATGTACAGCACTCTGAAACAGAGACACATGCGGTGACTCTGTCCACATGTACAGCACTCTGAAACAGAGACACATGCGGTGACTCTGTCCACATGTACAGCACTCTGAAACAGAGACACATGCGGTGACTCTGTCCACATGTACAGCACTCTGAAACAGAGACACATGCGGTGACTCTGTCCACATGTACAGCACTCTGAAACAGAGACACATGCGGTGACTCTGTCCACATGTACAGCACTCTGAAACAGAGACACATGCGGTGACTCTGTCCACATGTACAGCACTCTGAAACAGAGACACATGCACTGACTGTGACCACATGTACAGCACTCTGAAACAGAGACACATGCGGTGACTCTGTCCACATGTACAGCACTCTGAAATAGACTGTTACAACTGGTTGGGGGCAATTGTAACACTGTAAAAATAAGTCATATTAACATACTTTATCTCAAATAAAAGCACATCACTAAGTAATATGTATTTTCTATAATTTAACATTTTTACTTACGAATGTTTTATATACATAATTACAATTATCTTGTATTTTATTCAAATTATTTTATTTTTCAATTTAGTTTTTTCTAATGAATGGCTATTATTTTATTTAAATGTATTTTTACTTTGAAATGTAGTGACATTTAGTGAAATATGTTCATTTACTAACATAAAAGTATGTAATCCCAGACAAAAAGTCTGCTTGCATTGAAAACACATTGTTACAATTGACCCCGGTCACTTTGTTACAATTGCAACCATGATAAAATGCCATATTCTAGCTAGAAATACCTATACTAGCATAGGCTGCTGATGTTAATTTGTGACCAATAACATAGAGATACAATTCATCTAAGTTTAAATCAGCTGACATCTTATCTTTAGACAGCAGAAGGAAAATACTGTACACTCAAAAAATTACGTTTACACCTCAAAATCTGTTTTTTGTTGAAAACTTTTGCTGAGATGAAATGATCATTCTATCCTTCCATAGGCAGATAGAGGACCCTACTGAGCATGTGCACAAGAAGTCTCACCCCTCTAGCTTATTTCTAATTATTGAGTGTGTTACTTTTGCCCCCTGTTACTTTTGTCCCCGGTCTCCCCCTCTCATTTTATAACTACAGTGACCTTGTGACCTCCTCTTCTAGGAAACCTGTGTCGTTGCACAGGCTACAGACCCATCATCGATGGATTCAAAACCTTCTGTACCGACCAGGTAGGTGTTTAACATTATGTACCGACCAGGTAGGTGTTCAACATTATGTACCGACCAGGTAGGTGTTTAACATTAAAGGTTTCACAACATCAAATTTATATTCTTTTTTTTTTCCTGACCTCAATAACACCCAAAAAAGCTGAACTTTGACCATTCAGTAGATTTTCTGTGGTCTGGGGTTTACTGAATAATTAGGCTCAGAAAAGTGCTGTGACAGGCCCGTGGACTTTGATGTCAGAGTCCATTAATCCCGCCCCCTCTCCTCCCCTCCCCTATCCTTCCCCTTTGGGGGGGCGGAGCAGAGGCGATGATTGACAGGAAAATCCCTCAACAGCGACACCCGCAGGCAAATAGGGGTTTTGTTCGAATTAGATGTTACATAAATGATAATAATTGTTTTTAAAAGGCATCTCAGTGCTGTCAGAATGGAGCTGCCACTAGGGGGTGCTGTGTGGAGAATGGAACTCACCTGAATGGAATGACACACACTCTACCAGCTGATGTAAGACACACAACTATAACACACACTAAGGCACACAACTATAACACACACTCTACCAGCTGATGTAAGACACACATCTATAACCATTAACTGTAACATGTATTAAAGGAGAATTTCGCCCGACGGTTATCCTACCTAATATGATGTCATGATATCCTATAGGACCAGTGGTACAGTACAGACATCTCATAACTCCATAACGGGTCCGCCCGACCGGAAGTGTCGCAAAAGCGCGACTTACGGTTGAGCGCATTAAAGACTGAGTCGTTGCATTGTGTTGTAACAATATTAACATCAGATCTCTCCCGGAAAAACAAACAAAGCTATTAAAATACGTGATTTAGAGCAAGGACCATAGGCGTGGGTTTTTAACTGTGGCGGACCCGTTATGGAGTTATGACATGTCTGTACTGTACCACTGGTCCTAGGATATCATAACATCATAAGAAAGGTTGGAAAACCGTCGGGCGAAATTCTCCTTTAACTATATAAGACACACTTCTATAACCATTAACTGTAACATGTATTAAAATGAAGTATACCGGTTAATTATGACATTCATTAACATGAACTCTGTACTTTGTGTACATGCGCGTGTGCACGCATGTGTGTGTGTGTGTGTGTGTGTGTGTGTGTGTGTGTGTGTGTGCGTGTGTGTGTGTGTGTGTGTGTGCGTGCGTGCGCGTGCTTCAGATGGATCCATCTCAGCATCTCATATTTCCTCCTCATCTCATGGTAAGTCTGTCTGTCACTCTGTTTTGACATGAATTCAATCATGTGTTCAAACGATCACGTGTTGATTAGATGATGGACAAGGAGTTTATGTGTTGTATATATAGATGATGGAGAAGGAGTTCATGGAGTTCCAAGGAGTCAGGATGAAGCTCATATCTCCAGTTGAAATGTCTCACCTGCTGCAGCTGAAAGCTCAACACCCACACGCCCCCCTGGTGGTGGGAAACACTACTACAGGTACACAAGCACAACATGACATAAATACATCATATTATACAGCATGTTTCTGCTGTCAGCTGTATTTGAGTTGCTGGTATTTTAAAATCAAGTGTCAGCAGTGAAGTGTATTCATCTGATGAACTGTATTTGAGTCTGTGTTTGTATTTGTTTGAATGTTTTTATCACCTCCCCATCATGTTCATCTCAATTAATCAGTCAGTCTCATTAATTCACTCTCTCAATGTTTTGTCTTCAAAATCTGAATACATACTATTTACCAATTGATTGATTGATTGATTGATTGATTGAAATACTTTATTTAGAAGTTTGCAGAAAAAAGCACACAAACGTACATTTCAAATATAAGATCAACTAAATAGGATTGACTTAACCCAAGAAAGCCTATGTTGCCCTTCCACGCACTCAATTCATAGAGCTTTCTGAAATGTGTCTGTCTGTCTGTCTGTCTGTCTGTCTGTCTCTCTCTGAAGGTCCAAAGATGTTAAAAGGAGAGCATCATGACGTGATCATTTATGCTGGAAGAATCTCTGAGCTACGAACTCTGACCTGGACCAACACGGGTCTGTCTGTCTGTCTGTCTGTCTGTCTGTGATGTAGTAAGGTTGTTAGATTCAGTTCATCAGTCACAATGCAGTTAAAATGTGGATCATAAGTTAAATTGAGTAATGTAAGTAGTTTAGGTCATACATTTACAAAGACAATAGCTGTACCATCATATCATATCTGACACAACAGGCAGTATTTCATCAGTGAGATGATATGAGGGGGCGGCCATAGCTGAGTGGTTAGTGAGCCCGTTAGTGAGCCCGCCTAGGGAGCCAGAGGCCCTGGTTGCTCCAGGTACGATTCCAGGCCATGCCAGCATATGTGTCGATGAAATGAAATTTGTCCCTGAGCAAGACTCTTAACCCCTAATTGCTCACAGGCCCTCATTGGAAACAAGCCCGCAAGGACTTTCATGAACGTCCTGTTAAAAGGAATTATCCTTATTATCCTTATGACTTTGAAGTCAGCCCTGAATACATGAGTAAAGACTGCCCTCTAGTGGTGAAATAATGTCCTACACCATAGATTGGTTCACTGCTACGTTCCAAGACACTCTCTAAATGAACTAGCCCATCATCTATTAACCACTTAAAGGGATATATTGCGTGAGGGGGCCGTGTTTTTTCAATTACTTTTTTCATTTATTTTAAATATTTTTTTTGGAAAATGAAAAAAATAAAATACAATAAAAAATGTAAATAAAATAAATGAAAAAAGTAATCGGAAAAACACGGCCCCCTCAAGCATTAGGAGGGCAGGGTGAGTCACCAGAACGAAGGACGGGTGTTTTTGATGAATCTAACATGGTTAAAATGGAGTTTGAAGTTACAATGGGTTTGTATAGGAAGGGGGCGTGTCCGATAAAATGAATATCAAATATCTAAATAATTAATCAAGCAACTTAAAAACTGTCTGGGGGGTTCACAAAGGCCTGAGTAGATGATAAAATGACCAAAAGTTTTTTTGAAAGTGAAATATCCCTTTAAGATTTTAATTGATTACACCATCAACTATTCACCTTTTTTTTCTTTACTACTTTGTTGTTGGCAATTATTATTATAATTCTACATTCTTAAGGTTTCTGAACGTTTTTCAAATATTCTTTTAAAATGACAGGCTCACAATATGGACACCAGTTTGAAAAGTGGTCTGTCTGTCTGTCTGTCTGTATGCCTGCGTGCGTGCGTGCGTGCACACACACGTGCGTGTGTGTGTGCACACACGTGTGTGTGTGTGTGTGTGTGTGTGTGTGTGTGTGTGTGTGTGTGTGTGTAGGTGTGAGTGTGGGGGCAGCGTGCACGCTGAGCCAGTTGAAGGAGGAGATGGAGAGAGTGGTGATGGAAGAACCAGAGGAGAAAACCAGAGGATTCAAAGCCCTGCTGAACACTCTGAACACACTGGCCTCAACGCAGATACGTAACGTAGCTGTAAGTGTGTTTATTAACACCCTGAACACCCTGGCCTCAACACAGATACGTAACGTAGCTGTAAGTGTGTTTATCAACACTCTGAACACACTGGCCTCAACACAGATACGTAACGTAGCTGTAAGTGTGTTTATTAACACTCTGAACACCCTGGCCTCAACACAGATACGTAACGTAGCTGTAAGTGTGTTTATTAACACTCTGAACACCCTGGCCTCAACGCAGATACGTAACGTAGCTGTAAGTGTGTTTATTAACACTCTGAACACCCTGGCCTCAACACAGATACGTAACGTAGCTGTAAGTGTGTTTATTAACACTCTGAACACCCTGGCCTCAACACAGATACGTAACGTAGCTGTAAGTGTGTTTATTAACACTCTGAACACACTGGCCTCAACACAGATACGTAACGTAGCTGTAAGTGTGTTTATTAACACTCTGAACACCCTGGCCTCAACACAGATACGTAACGTAGCTGTAAGTCTGTGTACCCACCTAATTCCAACACACTTTGCTAGTCTGGGATGGCTCAAGGTCACAGGGTTAAAGGGATAGTTCACCCCCAAAATAACTTTTTCTCTATCTCTTAGTCACCCCATGGAGACTTGAATTCATGGATAGTTTTTTTGTTTTTCAATCAATTCAATTCAAACTTTATTCAAGACACACACAGGGGGGTCCATAGTGAAGAACACATAAAACATATAAAAACAAAACAAAAACAAAACAATAAATCAACAAAGCATATACAAACAAGGCAGGACTTTCAGCCTTATCTCTGCACATACAGGCTAGAGCGCCAGTGTGTCCATAGCTTAGATGACAGCCTAACAGAGCTCTTGGCAGGATTAGAGAGTGATACAATGATGCTGTTCACAGAGTCTGTTAACCTGTACATAAATCTATACATCAGGTTTCGTAATACAGCAGGGCAAGTGGGTACATTTATTTCTACAAACATTTGACTGGCACTACAGCATCTTGGGGCTTTGAGCAGTAGCCTCATGCAGTCGTTATAGGCCACTGTCATTTTTTGTAGACTGCCCTTTTTGTAGTGTCGCCACAGGTGGGCCGTGTATAGCGGAGTGCAGTAAGCTTTAAAAAGTGAGATTTTCACTGGAACTGAGCAGAAATTGAATTTGCGAACAAGCATGTTGGCTTGGGCATATAGTTTACGGCGCTGTCTAAAAATATCTCTGTCATCAGATAGGTCGTTTGTTATAAAATGACCTAGATATTTGGTCTCCTTGCACTCTTTCAGTGTCATACCAGACAGATAGAAGTCAGGAAATACCAGCTTACTGTCTTCCTTACTTCTCACGATCAGAGTTATGCTCTTTTTTGCGTTGTACTTGATATAAAAATCAATTCCATACTGTGAGCACACTCTAAGTAACTGCTGGAGACCAGCACTACTAGGACATAGGACCACCAAGTCATCTGCAAACATGAGGTGGTTGATGATACAGTCACCAATGATACACCCTGTTTTACAGGCATTCAATTGTACAGATAAATCATCCATAAAAACATTAAAAAGGAAAGGAGATAAAATGCTGCCTTGTCTTACCCCATTGGTCACATGGAATGGGGCGGAGATAGAATTACCCCATTTAACCAGCATAGTCTGGTGTGCATACCAGTAAACCAGAATCCTTATCAAATATCGGGGGGCCCCTCGCAGACATAATTTGTTAAAAAGTTTACAGTGACTGACTCTGTCAAAAGCTTTAGAGGCATCGATAAAACAAGTAAATACAGTGGTGTTTTGACTTGAGTATTTGTCCAATATCTCCTTGAGTGCAAAGATACACATGTCGGTGCCATGTTTCTGTTTAAAACCAAACTGATTGTCAGCTGTCAGTAAATACTGCTCCAGCCTACTGAGGAGAACTCTTTCCAGTACTTTTGATAAAATGCTGGCTATAGCTATCGGCCTGTAGTTCTCAGAGCTATTCAGCTTACCCACCTTGTCCTTAATGACAGGCACTAAAATAACAGATAAAATGGATTTTGGTAGTGAACCATGAACCAAAAACCCAGTAAAACAAATAGCAAGTAAAATATGCAGTTTCTTGTTGGCATTTTTCAGGTGTTCAGCAGCAATGTTATCCAACCCACAGGCCTTATTGTTGTCGAGTTTCAGAACAGCTTCAAGTATTTCTTGTGGGGTGATAGCCACCTCCTCATCTCCGCATCAATGCTGCCAAATCCAACAGGTGGAAGCAGGTCCAGATGGTGTGAAACAAACCTGGGGATGTCCTCCCCACACTCATTTAACAATTTCATGCAATCGCTTATGTTATTGGAGTCTTTCTGGGGTCCTGTGCGCTTGATGTTGCGCATCGTGGTCTTGGTCTTGCACATTTCAAACAGAATCCGTTTGGACTCTTCAATCCACTCGGATGAGAAGTTGTTCGAGGTTAGCAAGACGATTTCATCATGAGTCAGTGTTCTCATTTTGTTGACCATGAAGTTCAGTAGTTCATCCTCTACGATTACGCTCCCATCTTGGGCTTTATAAACCTCGGGTGTAGTGCGAGGGCACACCGACCCTCCACCACCAGCCCTTGGCATAGTAGCTGTAGCCAGCGGTGTCACTCTGGTGCACTTGGATCATACACTGTATCTGCTGATAAATCCGGTATAAGATTGTCCAACTCTTCCAGACTGCTCTGACTGCTCCAGATCAGGTTGTTGACATAATACACCAAAAAACACACGATGTGTGGCAGACTCAACCGTGATATTTAGTGATTTTAAGAGCTAAAACTCAGGCACAAACAAATGCGGCCGCCATCTTGGAAGGAGGCGTGTCTACACGTGTCTCCACATTATTGTCTCATTCCTAAGACAATAATGTGATGACCAGCACCGGTTCCACTGGGAGACACAAAGGGTCTCCTTTGTGTCTCCTACCGGAACCGCTGGTCATTTACGCACAGTTACATGCTATGTCTTTAAAGTGTGTTTTTCCATCCACAGACGGTTGGAGGGAACATCGTCAGTGCCAACCCCAAGTACGACCTCAGCAGTGTTCTAGCTGCGCTGCAGTGTTCTCTGAACGTAGCTTCTACAGGTATAGAACCACCTCACTACTGACTGAACCTATAGCTTCTACAGGTAGAACCACCTCACTACTGACTGAACCTATAGCTTCTACAGGTAGAAGCTATTTCATGTATTTATATCCAGTAGTTTATCTACATACGTCTGCATTTCATTCTATACAGTATTTTATCAAAGTGTTCTAAACGTCCCTCATCATTGTGTGCAGACGGAGAGAGGACACTCCCACTGAACGAGGAATTCTACGTGGACTTTGGTAAAACAGTTCTGAGATCAGATGAGGTCCTGCTGTCTGTTGACATCCCATACACTACTGCTGTAAGTACACACTACTGCTGTAAGTATGACAGACCTCAGATCAGGTAGTACTTAAGTAAATGTACTTAGTTACTTTCCACCACTGATCATAATAATGGTGTCATTGTGGTCGGTCTGTCTGTCTGTCTGTCTGTCTGTCTGTCTGTCTGTCTGTCTGTCTGTCTGTCTGTGTGTGTCTGTGTGTCCCACAGTGTGAGTTTGTGTGGGCGTTCCGTCAGGCTCAGAGGAGAGAGCTGTCCTTCTCCTTCGTCAACTCAGGCATGAAGGTGAGGATCAGAGAACACAGTGATGAGGTGGAGGACCTGGACATCTACTATGGAGGACTGGGAGCTACGCTGGTCAGAGCCGTCACTACGTGTCAGGCACTGTTAGGACAGTAAGTCTGGTCAGAGCCGTCACCACGTGTCAGGCACTGCAAGGACGGTAATGTCTATAAAACACACTTATGAAGAAGCTCTGATCTGAAAAGTCGAACCGGATGATCAAGGCCCGAACCCGACCTGAGACCGATCACTTTTCATTAAAGACCAGGAACTAGTGATGTGCGGGTCAGGTTTTTTCATAACCAACCCCGCCCGCCCCGCACAGGGAGCCCAACCCATCCTAACCCGTCCCGCAAAAATGTATATAAATCAACGACCCAGCCCGTCCCGCAACCCGCCCAAAAAAAACTAAAAACAAGTCCATTCTCGCGAGAGCGAGAGAGAGAGAGGGGGACCGAGGGAGGGAGAGAGAGAGAGAGAGAGAGAGAGAGAGAGAGGGGGACCGAGGGAGAGAGGGGGACCGTATGCTGTCACAAGCTGTCACCACGTGTCAGGCACTGCAAGTGTAACCTGGTGTGGCAAGGGACTACGCCACCTTGATGATGTTTGTATCAAGGAATAAGAATATATGAATACCTCTAGAAATCGGGTTCCCCAATATGCACAAGTTCACCAATGAGATTGAGACATGAGTTTACTTAAGTTTTAGCACAGAACAGTATTTCAGTTGCAGTACCTATTTTTATTAAAGACCTACTTAAAATATCAAATACAGTGCAATCCATTCATAAAACCAAATGGCTCAATAAACAATAACATATAATAAAACTCAGGCTAAACAAAACAGCAATGATAACTGAGGAAGTGGAAGCAAACATTAGTACGATATAGAAACAGGATAAAACAAATCAACCACCACAACAAATGGTTTCTATACCTTGGGATGGTCTGTGTTCTTTCACATTATCCCTCTCTGCACATGGACTCGTCACTTCAGGACTGGAGACACATGACCTCAACCTGGGTAGTAACTAGCCGTAGAATACGACTCTCGTAGATGTATTTTATGATTCTGACATTTTCAATCTACGAGAGTCGTAGACACTATCCCCCATGGCCAAATGGACCCTCAGCTCCTAGCCTGTCCGGGGCTCCAAACATGTATAAATGCAAACATAAAGGTGCTTACCCCCACGCCCCAAATGTTAACTAACTGTCCAGAGTTCTAGTGCAATGTAATAATCCATATTCTTCAATAAAGAAGTGTTTTAATGCCGTCCGTCTCCCCCCCCCCCTCGTTGACTTCCTGTTTAAATGTGTTGTATTTCCAGATCCGCTTCGTCACTATCGCCCTAGTCTCGCGTAGCCAGATAACTATTCAATCGTGGGAGGCAACAGTCTGGCCACGCGAGACTACTACCGCCCATTGTGAATTTCCGCCAGAATCGGCCACAGACGGCATTAAAACACTTCTTTATTGAAAAATATGGATTATTACATTGCACTAGAACTCTGGACAGTTAGTTAACATTTGGGGCGTGGGGGTAAGCACCTTTATTTTTGCATTTATACATGTTTGGAGCCCGTACGGGCTAGGAGCTGAGAGTCCATTTGGCCATGGGGGATAGTGTCTACGACTCTCGTAGATTCTACGGCGTAGTAACAACATGATGGTTACAATAGTAAAAACAGCATTTTCAGTGCAACGATCAAAACATAAACGCATGGTGTTACTCACCCAGGCAGGGAAAGGTATAAAACACACAACATGAGATCCAGACCCTGCAGCCATCAACCACCATTGAAGCAGCCAGTGTTTGGTAGACTGCAGGGCCTTTACATACTACCACTGATTGGCAATGAGGAAGTGACAGTGCAGCTGTTCTACGGTGGCCCCGGAGGCTCAACTCTGACTGGATAAAACAAGGACAGTACGTCTTTAACTCGTTAGAACCGGGGACGCATCTGTGTCATTTTAGATTCTAGCTAAATGGTCTCTTTCGGGTGGAAACCTCATTATGTACAAAAACGCATTGTGAGCTTGTAGATCTGCTATTTTCAAAAGATTTTTTTCATACATTTGAAAACATGAAATGGTAAAATAAGAATTACTTATTTGTATTATTATTATTATTTTATTTTCTATCAGTTACACACATTGATATAAAAAAAGTATTTTTCTAAATGTGAGTACTTCCTCCATCCCCAGGCGGTGGGGGGAGGAGCTCCTCAGTGAGGGGTGTGGCCTCCTCCAGCAGGAGGTGCATGTTTCTCCTGCGGTGCACGGAGGCAGAGCAGAGTACCGTCTCACCCTGCTCCTCAGCTTCTTCTACAAGTTCTACCTGGAGGTCCTACTGCAGCTCTCTGACAGGTGTGTGTGTGTGTGTGTGTGTGTGTGTGTGTGTGTGTGTGTGTGTGTGTGTGTGTGTGTGTGTGTGTGTGTGCGTGCGTGTGCGTGCATGTGTGTGTGTGTGTGCGTGCGTGTGTGTGTGTGTTTGTGTGCATGTGTGTGTGTGCGTGCGTGCGTTTGTGTGCATGTGTGCGTTCATGCGTGCTGACGTGCGCGTGTATGTGTGTGCACTTGTTACTTTATACTTGTGAGGGATAAATACTAATATCAAAAACGAATAAAAATAGTTTGAAATACTATACATCCAGGATTAAAAACGGGCCAGTCTGTTTTATATCCTGAGGTATATTCTAGACTAGTCTTTAAACCCCCTGCATGGGCCCTAGAGTACAGTAACACTTTATAATCCCTATCTGAGAGGATCACATTTGGATTTTGGATGTTAAACATATTATTTTTATGCTGTTTTTGGTTTTTGAACTTCCAAATCTAATCCACTCGTACAGGCATTAACAGTTTTGAACTTTTTTAGTGGATATAACACAGGTTATCAGAATGTACCTCTAGTCCAGAAATACCCCCCATGTGTTTTTTATAAATGCACTTCAATGTTAATTCATTTACGTTAATGTTAATAACGTAAATATATGTCCTACTTCAACATACTACAGGGTCACACAAAAGTAGCAAAACTTAGCAGACTTACAAGCTTGTAGATCGGCTATTTTTTGCAATTTTTTTGTTTGAAAGGTGAAAAGTAACAGTTTTGAACAGTAACAATATGATGGGTTATATCCTTAATGTTAATAATATCTTTAATAGTTTGAACTGATGGTTTGTGAACTGCTCCAACAGAACGTATCAGTGAACAGCGTTCCTCCAGAGTTCCTCAGCGCTCTGACACCCTTTAAGAATGAAGTTCCACACAGTCACCACAGTTACCAGGTTAGTTATGATAACTCCTTTAAGAATGACGTTCCACACAGTCACCACAGTTACCAGGTTAGTTATAATAACTCCTTTAAGAATGACGTTCCACACAGTCACCACAGTTACCAGGTTAGTTATAACTCCTTTAAGAATGACGTTCCACACAGTCACCACAGTTACCAGGTTAGTTATAATAACTCCTTTAAGAATGAAGTTCCACACAGTCACCACAGTTACCAGGTTAGTTATGATAACTCCTTTAAGAATGAAGTTCCACACAGTCACCACAGTTACCAGGTTAGTTATGATAACTCCTTTAAGAATGACGTTCCACACAGTCACCACAGTTACCAGGTTAGTTATAATAACTCTTTTAAGAATGAAGTAACATAGAGTCAACTCAGTTACCAGGTTAGTTATAATAACTCTTTTAAGAATGAAGTAACAGAGTCAACTCAGTTACCAGGTTAGTTATAACTCCTTTAAGAATGAAATAACAGTCAATACAGTTGTCTGGTTTTACTCACTGTTTGGGGGGGGGCTCAAGCCAAACAGAAACAACAACAGACTGAAACCGATAAATGTTTCAAAACAAGCGCAGGATCCATGCTCAAATGACCTCAAAATAATTCTAACTTTTCTTTTGTTTGTCAATAAATCTGTGTGAGGGTGTGCATGCGTTGTGTTGTGTGCTTGTAGATCTGCTGTTTTCACAAATGTTGCCTCTGTCTTATATTATTTGACAATGTGGCCAATGTTTGACCAGTTTTTTTATAGTATAGTTTGTCGATTACTTTTGATGCATTAATGGTCTTTTTCTTTTCCCTCTTTTTGGGCGGTGAAACCGCCCCTATAAGTGAGGTTTGGATATTTGTACAACAAATCCTGCGCTGTGATTGGCCAAAAATGTACCCCGCCTAACCCTGCACCGTGATTGGCCAATCACAGTCTATTCAGGACTGTGATTGGCCAGTGTCACATGACACATGTGCATAGCCCTATATAAGAAACCATAACTTTAAAAAAAAACATAAATTGGTTTTTTTAAAGTTATGGTTTCTTCCATCATAAAGAGTGTTTCAATAAATGTATTTATTTTTTGTACATGATTGGTTGACTCCATTCAGTATTGTGATTAGCTAACAAGACACCGCCCACTTCACACAGGGTGTGATTTTTGTCTTAAAAGTCCTTAAAATGTCACTTACTTCACTGTCATCTGGGGACCCCTCAAACTCACAGGTTGAACCCCTGCTTTATGTGAACATGAATTAATTGTTCAAATGTGTGTGCGTGCGTGTGCGTGTGCGTGCGTGCGCGTGCGTGTGCGTGTGTGCGTGTGCGTGTGTGTGTGCGTGTGCGTGTGCGTGTGCACGTGCACGTGCGTACGTGCGTGTGTGCGTGTGCGTGTGTGCGTGTGCGTGTGCACGTGCACGTGCGTGCGTGCGTGCGTGTGCGTGTGTGTGTGTGCGTGTGTGTGTGCGTGTGTGTGTGTGTGCGTGTGTGTGTGCGTGTGTGCGTGCGTGTGTGTGTGCGTGTGTGTGTGCGTGTGTGTGTGTGTGCGCGTGTGCGTGTGTGTGCGCGTGTGTGTGTGCGTGTGTGCGTGCGTGTGTGTGTGCGTGTGTGTGTGCGTGTGTGTGTGTGTGCGCGTGTGCGTGTGTGTGCGCGTGTGTGTGTGTGTGTGCGTGCGTGTGTGTCAGTCGGTCCCAGACGCCCAGTCCTCCAGTGACCCGGTGGGGCGTCCCAGCATGCACCAGGCTGCCCTCCAGCAGGCCACAGGCGAGGCCCGTTACTATGACGACCTCCCACAGGTCAAAGGTGAACTGTTTGTCGTCATGGTGACCAGCACCAGGGCCCACGCCAAGATCAAGTGAGAGTCAACTCTTCAGTCCAGTGTCTGTGTGAAAGAACAGTGTGGGTCACTACCGATGACCCGTTACTATAGATTCTTATCTTAAGTATACGTCCCAAAATAGCAACATAAAAACACCCAGCCCAGTACAACTAGGCTAAGAAAGAATCCTGAAATGTACAGTATGGAGTGGAAGTATAAAGTAGTAGCCTGATTATCAGACTGAAGCTGCATGGAGCTTCAGTCTGACATTGGCTGCAGTGTAGGCCATTATAAGGGGGGGGAGATTTGAATTTCCCTAAACCAATCACAAGAGATCCACGGATCCGCCTACATCTGACGTCATCGCACAGCTTGTTTTAGCATATATTCGCTGATTGGCTCACATTTGAACAACAGACCAAGAGGGGCAGTCCACTCAGAGAGTGGGCGGGTCTATGGTCTGGAACCAGGCTAATAAAGTAGCATAGGCCTACCTGTAAAGGTCCCTGAAAACGTAACTTTACTTACAGTAGAAATACTATGTTTCAGTGTCATTGACCAATCAGAACATTGTATGTTTCAGTATCATTGACCAATCAGAACATTGTATGTTTCAGTATCATTGACCAATCAGAACATTGTATGTTTCAGTGTCATTGACCAATCAGAACATTGTATGTTTCAGTGTCATTGACCAATCAGAACATTGTATGTTTCAGTATCACTGACCAATCAGAACATTATATGTTTCAGTGCCATTGACCAATCAGAAGCTCTGTTGATGCCTGGCGTAGTGGACTTCCTGTCGGCCACAGACGTTCCAGGATCCAACCGGAGACTCTGGTTCAACAACACAGAGGAACTGTTCGCTGAGGAGGAGGTACACACACACACACACACGCACGCATGCACGCACGCACCTGAATACACGCACATGCACACGCATGCACGCAGGCACGCACGCACGCACCTGAATGCACACACAAACGCACACGCACATGCACACGCATGCACGCACACACACACTCTCTCGCCAAAAGCAGCACAGCAGTTAAGATACGGATTACAGAGCAAGAAAAGTACCTTAGATTCATACAGCAGGGTAAAACACATCAAATTGAAATAAACACCATAAATAATGAACTAAACAAACAACACTGAACACCCTCAGCTTGCATAATGCAGGACAAAATAAATAATAAGAATACACACAGTAACCATGTCAGATAGAGTCCTTACTGTAATGAACTGTTGTTTCTTCAGAGCTCATTATTATGTTAATAATTGTGTTGTTGTTGTTGTTGTTGTTGTTGTTGTTGTTGTTGTTGTTGTGGCTTGTTAACTATTGTCAACGATTCTGAATAGACGATGGTGTTAAAGGGATAGTTCACCTCCAAAATGTCTTTGTTTATATGGATTAGTCACCCCATGGAGAGAGAATTCATGGATATTTTTTATTTTTGTCTTATTCCTAGGCCAATAAATTATTAAGTACTGATGTACGTTTTCAACTAGCAGCGAGAGATTGGCTTGAGAGGGGAACATAATCAAAACAAATAAACACTTTAACGTGGGCTGGCTTCTTCACGGACCCACAGTGAATGGTCTGCGTGTAATGTGATGTTTGTCCACCAGGTGGTGTGTGTATTAATGTGTAATGTGATGTTTGTCCACCAGGTGGTGTGTGTATTAATGTGTAATGTGATGTTTGTCCACCAGGTGGTGTGTGTATTAATGTGTAATGTGATGTTTGTCCACCAGGTGGTGTGTGTGGGTCAGATCATTGGAGCGGTGGTAGCAGAGAGCAGAGAACAGGCTCACAGAGCAGCTCAGAGAGTCCATGTGACCTACACCGACCTACTGCCTGTTTTCTATACTATAGAGGTACAAATTACACCCTAACTACACCCTACACCGACCTACTGCCTGTTTTCTATACTATAGAGGTACAAATTACACCCTACACCGACCTACTGCCTGTTTTCTACACTATAGAGGTACAAATTACACCCTAACTACACCCTACACCGACCTACTGCCTGTTTTCTATACTATAGAGGTACAAATTACACCCTACACCGACCTACTGCCTGTTTTCTATACTATAGAGGTACAAATTACACCCTAACTACACCCTACACCGACCTACTGCCTGTTTTCTATACTATAGAGGTACAAATTACACCCTACACCGACCTATTGCCTGTTTTCTATACTATAGAGGTACAAATTACACCCTACACCGACCTACTGCCTGTTTTCTATACTATAGAGGTACAAATTACACCCTACACCGACCTACTGCCTGTTTTCTATACTATAGAGGTACAAATTACACCCTAACTACACCCTACACCGACCTACTGCCTGTTTTCTATACTATAGAGGTACAAATTACACCCTAACTACACCCTACACCGACCTACTACCTGTGTTCTATACTATAGAGGTACAAATTACACCCTAACTACACCCTACACCGACCTACTGCCTGTTTTCTATACTATAGAGGTACAAATTACACCCTAACTACACCCTACACCGACCTACTGCCTGTTTTCTATACTATAGAGGTACAAATTACACCCTACACCGACCTACTGCCTGTTTTCTATACTATAGAGGTACAAATTACACTCCAGTTCATTAAGTATACCTGGTTCTCACCTCCCACCTCCTACAAGACCACCCACCTGTCCTAGTCCCTCCTCCTCCTCATGCCCACACCTGTTGTGTTATGATAATGAGGGGGAGGGTATTTTTCTACTGTGTCATAGAGACACACGGCCGGAAGCGGAAGGCCTACAAATCCACGCCCACTTTTGACACTCGGGGTCCGTTAGAACGATGAACTGCAGCTCTCAATGCAATCTCTATGAGAGGCATTGTCATTTCACTGGTTAACTACTGAGGCTGTAGCGATTTTTTTTGTGTTCTAATAATCTGTCCCATTTGTTTAATTTGTCCTTTTTAATGTCCCATATCTTTCATCTCGATATACTACCCACAATATACTATAATATACTCCATCAGTATGTCAAAACCGCTAGCATCGGAGATCCAGACTTTAAGTGGTCGCATCACGGACGCATCCCTTGAGGTTTTCAATACCCAGAAAACTGGCGAAAGTGGCCGTTTTCAATAGGTTTTGGTCATTATCTCTGGAACAGAAGGTCCAATCTGCTCAGTTCAAAGCTTGTTGGATGCGTGACTTTGAGGACATTAAGCACGCAATGACACATTTTCGGGTTATTATTTTTTTTTAGGGGAGGCGAGATCTTAGTTGGGCAGGCGACCGCCTCTCCTGCCTCTACAGTGGGTACGCTGTCGGTCGGCGCTCGGCGCTCGTAAAGACAGTGATGTCACTGAAATGCCTGTCTGCTGTCTACCCTCTGCGCTGTTAGCATTATGGGTAACTCGTTAAAGTGGCAAATTAAATGTGAAGCACATCAACTATTAAGAAAACAAGAAGATATGTTGACAAAGACACTCCATACATTTGGAAACATATTTTTATTTAAATCAATATCGTCTTCAGTTAATGCAGGATAATTTTAAAAGTAGGCTAACTTTCATATCCTCTCATAGGGAATGCATTGGCAGCTGCAGTTCATCGTTCTAACGGACCTCGAGTAGCGGCGCTGTCTCAAAAGTGGGCGTGAAATTTGTAGTCCCCGTGTGTCTCTATTAAAGTGCTGTTTCTCTATTGGCACGTTTGACCCTCAAGGTTTCAGCCTCCAGGTAGAAACTGAAAATTGTCAGAGAAGACATAAAACACCATAAAAACACCACCAGGGGGCTTAATGAAGTTCATGAAGTATCAACCTCATAGACACATGAAAAACAGAAAAAGTGCAAAACCATGGCACCACCTCTTTAAGTTTGCACGGGTGGCTCGTTTTGAACAAAATGCCTCAAATCATGAACGCAGCGTCCTATTGCCGTGAAACTCTGCACACACATTCCCACTAGCCTGAGGAAGAAATTCCACCCTTTTCACATTGCCCTGTTTTAGCGCCACCAGCAGGCCAATATTAGCAAAACATTTATTTTTGCAAAATGCCTCAAATCATGATGTCCGATTGCCATGAAAGGCAGAGGAAGAAATAACACCCTTTTCACATTGGCCTATTATAGCGCCACCAGGAGGCCACAATAACCTACCTGACCTGGTGGAGACCTGTGCTCCGAGGAGCACTTTTTCTAGTTTATTTTTTTTGTAGTAGTATTTTATCATCCATATATTATATTTAAGTAGCACTGTATATTTATCACCCAGGAAGCCATCTGTCATTCTTTGTAGTAATATTATATTATATTATATTATATTTAAGTAGTACTGTATATTTCTGATCCAGGAAGCCATCAGTCATCAGTCATTCTTTGAGCCTCAGAGGAAGCTGCAGAGAGGAGACGTAGACACAGGGTTCCATACAGCTCAACACATCCTGGAAGGTAACTTCTAACATAACTATTTACATTCATAATGAACATGTATTTACCTTCATATTGAAAGATGAAATGCACATTTAAATGCACACATATAATATTTATCCTGGCTGGGACAACAATGAAACAGAAACAAAACGATTCACTGTTAATTAAGACCTGGAACTTCCTGGAATTTCTTTGGCTATTCAAAAATAGCAGATCTACAAGCTCATAGCGCGGCACCGAGTGCGCTATGAGCTTGCAGATCTGCTATTTTTTTTAAATCGCAGATATACAAGCTCATAGCGCGGCACCGAGTGCCGCGCTATGAGCTTGTAGATCTGCTATTTTTGAAAAATCTTGAAAACATTTCTTTAAGATAAAAAAAAAAAAAAAAATGTTAGGATTTAGAAAACATTTTTAAGAATGGCCTCAGGTCTTAAATGTATTTTTCTTTGTTTTCTTTGATGTAATTGCTCGGCTATTTGTGCAGAATGTTCGCCCCCAGAATATGGATGCCAGGGCTGAAGCAGACCAGACCTACTCCACTACATTTATTTTGAAAACTTTAGTTACTAGTTACTTTGTAGATTTAGATTATTATTACAAAACATACATTAACCACTTCAGCCCTATGTACATTTCATCCATTTGAGATCTACAAGCTCACAATGCGCCGCATTGTGAGCTTGTAGATCTGCTATGTTCAAAAGATTTTTATACATTTGAAAACTTGTGCATAATGAGTACTTTCTGCTTTTGTACTATAAGTACATTTTGATACCAATACTTTTGTACTTTTACTCAAGTAAATTTTGAATTCCGGACTTTTGCTTGTAACAGAGTATTTCTACATTGCAATATTGATACTTTTACTTAAGTAAAAAAATGTAGAACATTTCCACCACTGCTGCACACTGCCTGTAACCCAGGACATCATGTCTACTGTGTGTGTGTGTGTGTGTGTGTGTGTGTGTGTGTGTGTGTGTGTGTGTGTGTGTGTGTGTGTGTGTGTGTGTGTGTGTGTGTGTGTGTGTATTCAGGTCAGATGTACATGGGAGGTCAGGAGCATTTCTACATGGAGACTCAGGGACTGATCGCTGTTCCTTCAGGAGAGAACGGAGAGATGGACGTGTTCGTAGCCAGCCAGCATGCTGCCTTTACACAGGTTATTATTATTATTAATATTATTATTATTATTATTATTATGACGTGTTCGTAGCCAGTCAGCATGCTGCCTTTACACAGGTTATTATTATTATTAATATTATTATTATTATTATTATGACGTGTTCGTAGCCAGTCAGCATGCTGCCTTTACACAGGTTATTATTATTATTATTAATATTATTATTATTATTATTATGACGTGTTCGTAGCCAGTCAGCATGCTGCCTTTACACAGGTTATTATTATTATTATTATTATTATTATTATGACGTGTTCGTAGCCAGTCAGCATGCTGCCTTTACACAGGTTATTATTATTATTATTATTATGATGTGTTCGTAGCCAGCCATGCTGCCTTTACACAGGTTATTATTATTATTATTATTATTATTATTATTATGATGTGTTCGTAGCCAGCCAGCATGCTGCCTTTACACAGGTTATTATTATTATTATTATTATTATGATGTGTTCGTAGCCAGTCAGCATGCTGCCTTTACACAGGTTATTATTATTATTATTAATATTATTATTATTATGACGTGTTCGTAGCCAGCCAGCATGCTGCCTATACACAGGTTCTTCTTCTTCTTCTTCTTCTTCTTCTTCTTCTTCTTCTTCTTCTTCTTCTTCTTCTTCTTCTTCTTCTTCTTCAGGAGCTGGTGGCCGGTGCTCTGGGAGTGTCGTCCAATCAGATCACGTGTCACGTGAAGAGGCTGGGCGGGGGGTTTGGAGGGAAGGTGATGAAGATCGCCTCGCTGTCTGCCATCACTGCTGTAGCAGCCGCCAAGTAAGACCACGAATGAATGAATGCTTTGGTTCAACGGGTGTGATGTTACTGATACTGATTAATTATTAAGCTCATAAAGTTAACATAAGTATAACTAAATGCATCTGAAATTAAATAAAAATGTAATTTTTCAGGATTCCAATGAAAAAATAGCACCTAGCAAAAATAATACAAAAATAATACAAAAATAATACAAAAGTAATACAAAAATAATACAAAAATAATACAAAAATAATACAAAAATAATACAAGCTCAAACGCTAATAACATGGGTGACCACATGCAATACCCTCACGGCCCAGCAGTGGGCACCACACCGGCCCACTGGTTGGGAATAGTTGGTGCACACTGCACAGTAAAACATGTGTCTGTTTTGCACATCAATATTCTAGTTATTCATTGGTATAAATCTAATGAATGTGCCAATAGGACGGGCAGGATAGTAGGAGTTATTAATGGTATATTATCTCTATAGGACGGGTAGGACAGTAGGAGTTATTAATGGTATATTATCTCTATAGGACGGGTAGGACAGTAGGAGTTATTAATGGTATATTATCTCTATAGGACGGGTAGGACAGTAGGAGTTATTAATGGTATATTATCTCTATAGGACGGGTAGGACAGTAGGAGTTATTAATGGTATATTATCTCTATAGGACGGGCAGGACAGTAGGAGTTATTAATGGTATATTATCTCTATAGGACGGGTAGGACAGTAGGAGTTATTAATGGTATATTATCTCTATAGGACGGGTAGGACAGTAGGAGTTATTAATGTTATATTATCTCTATAGGACGGGTAGGACAGTAGGAGTTATTAATGGTATATTATCTCTATAGGACGGGTAGGACAGTAGGAGTTATTAATGGTATATTATCTCTATAGGACGGGCAGGACAGTAGGAGTTATTAATGGTATATTATCTCTATAGGACGGGCAGGACAGTAGGAGTTATTAATGGTATATTATCTCTATAGGACGGGTAGGACAGTAGGAGTTATTAATGGTATATTATCTCTATAGGACGGGCAGGACAGTAGGAGTTATTAATGGTATATCATCTCTATAGGACGGGCAGGGCAGTAGGAGTTATTAATGGTATATCATATCTATAGGACGGGTAGGACAGTAGGAGTTATTAATGGTATATCATCTCTATAGGACGGGTAGGACAGTAGGAGTTATTAATGGTATATCATCTCTATAGGACGGGTAGGACAGTAGGAGTTATTAATGGTATATCATATCTATAGGACGGGTAGGACAGTAGGAGTTATTAATGGTATATTATCTCTATAGGACGGGTAGGACAGTAGGAGTTATTAATGGTATATTATCTCTATAGGACGGGTAGGACAGTAGGAGTTATTAATGGTATATTATCTCTATAGGACGGGTAGGACAGTAGGAGTTATTAATGGTATATTATCTCTATAGGACGGGTAGGACAGTAGGAGTTATTAATGGTATATTATCTCTATAGGACGGGTAGGACAGTAGGAGTTATTAATGGTATATTATCTCTATAGGACGGGTAGGACAGTAGGAGTTATTAATGGTATATTATCTCTATAGGACGGGTAGGACAGTAGGAGTTATTAATGGTATATTATCTCTATAGGACGGGTAGGACAGTAGGAGTTATTAATGGTATATTATCTCTATAGGACGGGTAGGACAGTAGGAGTTATTAATGGTATATTATCTCTATAGGACGGGTAGGACAGTAGGAGTTATTAATGGTATATTATCTCTATAGGACGGGTAGGACAGTAGGAGTTATTAATGGTATATTATCTCTATAGGACGGGTAGGACAGTAGGAGTTATTAATGGTATATTATCTCTATAGGACGGGTAGGACAGTAGGAGTTATTAATGGTATATTATCTCTATAGGACGGGTAGGACAGTAGGAGTTATTAATGGTATATTATCTCTATAGGACGGGTAGGACAGTAGGAGTTATTAATGGTATATTATCTCTATAGGACGGGTAGGACAGTAGGAGTTATTAATGGTATATTATCTCTATAGGACGGGTAGGACAGTAGGAGTTATTAATGGTATATCATCTCTATAGGACGGGTAGGACAGTAGGAGTTATTAATGGTATATCATCTCTATAGGACGGGTAGGACAGTAGGAGTTATTAATGGTATATCATCTCTATAGGACGGGTAGGACAGTAGGAGTTATTAATGGTATATTATCTCTATAGGACGGGTAGGACAGTAGGAGTTATTAATGGTATATTATCTCTATAGGACGGGTAGGACAGTAGGAGTTATTAATGGTATATCATCTCTATAGGACGGGTAGGACAGTAGGAGTTATTAATGGTATATTATCTCTATAGGACGGGTAGGACAGTAGGAGTTATTAATGGTATATTATCTCTATAGGACGGGTAGGACAGTAGGAGTTATTAATGGTATATTATCTCTATAGGACGGGTAGGACAGTAGGAGTTATTAATGGTATATCATCTCTATAGGACGGGTAGGACAGTAGGAGTTATTAATGGTATATTATCTCTATAGGACGGGTAGGACAGTAGGAGTTATTAATGGTATATCATCTCTATAGGACGGGTAGGACAGTAGGAGTTATTAATGGTATATCATCTCTATAGGACGGGTAGGGCAGTAGGAGTTATTAATGGTATATCATCTCTATAGGACGGGTAGGGCAGTAGGAGTTATTAATGGTATATCATCTCTATAGGACGGGTAGGGCAGTAGGAGTTATTAATGGTATATCATCTCTATAGGACGGGTAGGACAGTAGGAGTTATTAATGGTATATTATCTCTATAGGACGGGTAGGACAGTAGGAGTTATTAATGGTATATCATCTCTATAGGACGGGTAGGGCAGTAGGAGTTATTAATGGTATATCATCTCTATAGGACGGGTAGGGCAGTAGGAGTTATTAATGGTATATTATCTCTATAGGACGGGTAGGACAGTAGGAGTTATTAATGGTATATTATCTCTATAGGACGGGTAGGGCAGTAGGAGTTATTAATGGTATATTATCTCTATAGGACGGGTAGGGCAGTAGGAGTTATTAATGGTATATTATCTCTATAGGACGGGTAGGACAGTAGGAGTTATTAATGGTATATTATCTCTATAGGACTGGTAGGGCAGTAGGAGTTATTAATGGTATATTATCTCTATAGGACTGGTAGGGCAGTAGGAGTTATTAATGGTATATTATCTCTATAGGACGGGTAGGACAGTAGGAGTTATTAATGGTATATTATCTCTATAGGACGGGTAGGACAGTAGGAGTTATTAATGGTATATCATCTCTATAGGACGGGTAGGACAGTAGGAGTTATTAATGGTATATTATCTCTATAGGACGGGTAGGGCAGTGCGCTGTTGTCTGGAGAGAGGAGAGGACATGCTGATCACCAGCGGAAGACACCCCTTCCTTGGGAAATACAAGGTACGCACGCACACACACACACACACACACACACACGCACGCAGGCACACATTATTGAGGACCAATTACAGTGTATGAAGATATGGTTGAAAATGGGTGAAGTTCTCCTTTAACCATAATCATCAGAGGTCAAGCCTCAGAACAGAGACTACACCGTTCAACATCACCGGAAGGTGGACATTATGTTGTTTATGCTTATCTCTCTTTAGTTGCATTTTACAAACATTCCTACAGCACTGTCAGAGGACGTGGCATGTCCTGCTCCGTGATTCAGCAAAAAACAGAACGAGTAACAGTCAAACACTTTGTCTAAAAGGATAACACCAAAAAAGTCCTTGTGGTCTTGTTTCCATTGGGGTCCTAGGTATTCAATTCATCAACATTCAAATATCATCACAATATAAAAATACAGAGTAGAAAAAGACGGGTGCAGGGGGGGTGAGGGAATGTAGGTAAAGAAGGGGGGGTGAGGGAATGTAGGTAAAGAAGGGGGGTGTATGAGGGAATGTAGGTAAAGAAGGGGGGGTGTATGAGGGAATGTAGGTAAAGAAAGTCGCCTGTCTAATGGAGAGGTGATGACTACCTCCCTTTTGGCCTCCTGAAGGTGAGTTTTCAGGCCGTTTTAGAAAGAGACTAATGTTCACTGTCTTGTTTTTCAGGTTGGATACAACGACGACGGTACCATAGTGGCAGCAGACCTCACCTACTACAGCAACGGAGGATGCACCCTGGACGAGTCCTCCTTTGTAAGAGAATTAACACTTCAAATAAAACAGAACGCACACACTTAAGTGTTAAGTATCTGTTCTTCTAAAGCTCAATTTGTTAGGGGGGAGTTAATCTCTCAAGAACAGACCCATCGCTGCGCTTGAATCTGTCGGTAGCCGTGTTGACAACCTGTACGCATTGGCTACAAGTGGGCGTGCCATCAGATCAGGAAGCAGGCCGCGCTTTACCCAATCAAATGTAGTGGCCGGGATTTACGTGTGTACCGTTCGTTCCCCACTGGAAACAAACCGAAACTCATTCAACAATAGCGTCCTCGAAGCCGACAAAACCACTGAAAGTTAGTAACATTTTTAATTGCTCTTTCATCATAGAAACAAGTGGGCTTATAACCAAAACCATCCATGTTCTCTGGGAGAAGTGGTGTTAGTGTTCCGTGGAGAAATGTTGTTAGTGGGAATGAAAACACCACCGGAAGTGAAAGGCTGAAGGTAGACCAAAACCCCGGTTCCCCTGCGCACGGGTAACCCATTTATTTCACACAATAATGTATTGGCAAATTATCAATATTTGTACAAAGTCATAGCCTATTGGTCTCAATATTTGTCACATTCAGCCCTGGACTTCACTGACTGTAGGTAGGGGTCACATTAATCACATAAGATTCGCAGATTAGAGATTTGATATGTTATTTTGCACTAATAACGACTTTAGTTGATTTTTTACTATTTAAAATAGTATTTGCTTAATTAAACGGGGGAAACGGGGTAAACAGTGAAATCAGCGTGGGCAGTGCAGTCGGGGGGCATCAAGGCCACTGTGGCCTTTAGGGCATGTATATTTCGAGGGGCACACGGCCAAAGAGAGAGGGGCAACGAAGGCCATGGCCGTCATGGCCGCCATGAAATCCCTGCCCTGCTTGTAACACAGTATTTCTACACTGTGATATTACTTATATTACTCATGTAGTAATGTGAGTGTGATATTACTTATATTACTCATGTAGTAATGTGAGTGTGATATTACTTATGTTACTCATGTAGTAATGTGAGTGTGATATTACTTATGTTACTCATGTAGTAATGTGAGTGTGACATTACTTATATTACTCATGTAATGTGAGTGTGATATTACTTACGTTACTCATGTAGTAATCTCTCAAGAACAGATTCTGCTCTGCGTTTGAATCTGTCGGGGGGGTTCGTCATATCGCGTACGCACTGGCCTACAAGTGGGCGTGCCTTCAGATCAGGAAGCAGGCCGCGCTTTACCCAATCAAATGTAGTGGGCGGGATTTACGTGTCTGCCGATCCTTCCCCACTCGAAACAAACCGAAACTCATTTAACAATAGCGTCCTCGGAGCAGACAAAACCACGGAAAGATATTCACATTTTAACTTGCTCTTTCATCATAGAAACAAGTGGGCTTATAACCAAAACCATCCATGTTCTCTGGGAGAAATGGTGTTAGTGTTCCGTGTAAATATTGTTAGTGGGAATGAAAACATAGTCGCACCACCGGAAGTGATGCGCTGAAGGCAGACCAAAACCCCGGTTTCCTTGCGCACGTGTGCTACGTCGACTTCCTCCCAGAGCCAAGTGAGATAGTAAAAACAGCAGAGGGCGCTGTTTTTCCTTTTCATTTGGCGATGGGTTCCCAGACTGCTCATGTAGTAATGTGAGAGCTTGTGTTGTTCCAGATCATGGAGAAGGCGTTGCTGCACATGGACAACGGTTATAAGATCTCCAACCTGCGGGGGCGTGGGGTGGTGTGCAGGACCTACCTGCCCTCCTACACGGCCTTCAGAGGGTTCGGGGCACCCCAGGGTGCCGCCGTCATCGAGAGCGTTGTGCACGAGGTGGCCGTGCGCTGTGGACTCCCTGCGGAGAAGGTCACATGTTCACAACAGATCTCTATGCTTCAACAGATCTCTATGCTTCAACAGATCACTATGCTTCAACAGATCACTATGCTTCAAAAGATCACTATGCTTCAACAGATCACTAATGCTGGAGTTTAATGCTGCAATCCAGAACTTATTGTACTTATTTTACTTCCTATATACTTTGTCATACGACCTACAGAGCACAGAAGTCCTGACGTCACTCGTTCATCCGTTGTGGAAGTAATTTCTCTATGCAGAATAACATTGGGTCGTCTTAGAATTGTGGTCCAAAAATAAACAAACTGTCTCTGCGATATTATCGCTCTGTATCGTCTATGATAGTCAGTCACTCATATTTCATACAGTCTGTTTCTGGCCAAAATCTAACTAATTCGGCAGAAATAACATTAGCGTTTTCTCACCGTCAGTTGATGCTTCATATCCATAAGAGTCAAACCGCCGGGGTCATTTGTTTATTTTTGGAACACAGTTCTTATTTGACGCGATATTAAACACGTCTATGGGGATTCAGAATGGGGGGGAAAAAAACACGACCCAGGTATGATGCGTAAATGACGTCAGCTTCTGTGTTCTATAGAAAAAATAGCCGAACAGCTGTGAGCTTGTAGTGCTATTTTCATTGTTTGGGGGACAAAATAAAAACATATTATTATCATTATTATTATTATCATCATCATCCTAGGTGCGAGAGGTGAACATGTACAGTGAGGAGGAGTCCTTCACCCACCATCAGCAGCTCTTCAACCCCAGAGGAATGCAGCGTTGTTGGGCAGAGTGTCTGGAGAAGGCTGCCTACCGGCACAGACTCACACACATCCAGGACTTCAACCGGGCCAACCGCTGGAGGAAGAGGGGCATCTGTGCCATGCCGCTCAAGTTCGGCGTGGGCTTCTCCAAGGGCTTCTACAACCAGGTAGGATCTGTGATGTCTCAATCATAGATTGGCATTGGAGCTGATAGAGTTCATATTTTTTATTTTAACGGAATAGTTTCGATAGTTACATTTAGCCTAATAGATAAGCTTCAACTAAATGCATTAGACCAGTGGTTCTCAAACTTTTTCATGTGAAGGACCCCCAAAATAACACTTATTAGCCCACAGACTCCCATTTGAAAAGATAAGCTTGGGACCACCATAAGAGAAGATTTTTACGGCTCTAGCAGTGATTCTCAATCATTGTAATTTAAGGACCCCCAGTTTGACATGCATTAGGCTACGGACCTCCAGTTAATTGCATTTCTATCTCTGGGACCCTAATTCATATTGTAAAATCAATGTTAATTTAACTCTGAGAGTGTACAAATGGAACCAAATGGAACTAAACCTAACCCTAACCATAACCTTAGTGGGGGAACATAGGTCCGGGGAACATAGGTATGACCCCCCCTCAAGTACCCCTGGGGGTCCCCGGACCCCACTTTGAGAGCCAATGGATTATACAGCACTTGTTTATGCAACTGTAAAGACACAATGGAAGTGGGGGGAGGTGGTTGATTCCGGAGTACAGACTGTATGGTGAAACCATTGGAAAACCATGTGTGATCATGACCAACAAGCATACACTGTAAACACAGGGCTTAAATAGACAGGGATTAACAGGACGCAGGTGAACACAACAGACAATCAACGCTAGGATAGGCTGGGGAAATAAGAGGACACAGGTGGAACCACGGACAAAATCACAAGACTGGTAGACAGGGCAGGTACAGAATTACAGGGGCAGACAGGAAGACACAGAACATAATACAAAATAATACTTTGATAAATCTGACGTCTGAAAGCGAGCGTCATTTAAATAACACACCCTTAAATATTCTCAAAACACCCAGATTTTGCGACATGATGCCGGCTCGCCTCGCCCTGCCTCGCTGCCTGTCAAGTCACGCACGCACGCACGCACGCACGCACGCACGCACGCACGCACACACACACACACACACACACACACACACACACACACCTACTTGCAAGCCCAACTGCATAACGGTACAATCTTTGTCAATCAAGTAGGCTATTAGCTTACATGAATGACAGATTATGATACATCGCCATGAATGGAATACGTTTGTATATTAATGTATTTAACCCATACCGAGCAGTGCGCGTTCGAGTTACACTAAAATAAAGCCGTCATGTAGGCTATTCCCATTTCCCAGTGAGACTCGGACGGGCGAGTCCCGTGCCGCGCCGCGTTATTGAGAGATTGCCTGGAGAGAACATTAATGGATGAAGGCTGGTGTGTGTTGGACCGTGGGTTAAATGTCCGATCTCCCGGTGGCCATGAAAAGATTACGCGGTCCAAACTCCCGAAAATGCTCTTGCATAAGCGCTCGTATATTTTGAAAATAGCAGATCTACAAGCTCACAACGCGTAGCGATGCGACGCGTTGTGAGCTTGTAGATCTGCTATTTTCAAATAGCCAATGCAGCCAGATCTGCAATCGTATCTGAATGACTGTTAAAGCAGTTTGTTTAAATGAGTTTATAAAATGTTATATTTTCACATGGATAATTTATTAGTGTGATAGATATACATGTTGGAGTGGATACATACATGTGTCCAGATGCCTGTCAGACGGTCAGACAATGCTGCTCTGCAGGTCTACAATGGAACAAACGGGTTCAGCCAAAGTCAACAACTGCCTCCGACCTGTCATGAGGTCTGAAGGGGAGGTACGCTAAAAGCAACGTCAGGATATATTGATAAATGCCGAAAGTTGCAGTGATCTCGCCGTACGCCCATTATTTTGCGTTGATAAATGAGAGCCAGTGAACAAAGGCCTAAACAGGCCTAAAGGACAGGGCTTTAGAGTCCAAAACCATACATGGGGCAGTCAAGGTCCAAGGGCTGAGGGGGCGGAGCGTGACACAACCAGTGGTCCGGGGACCACCAGTGGTCCTTGAGGGGGTTCCAGGTGGTCCCCAGCTAAATGATGGAGAGTTGGTAACCAAATGGACCCTTATTAGATCTTTAACTCTTGAGAGTGTAAAATTAAACCCTTACGGTCCATTTGGTTTCATTTTACCCTCCAAAGAGTTAAATTATTGTTAAACATCTGCATTACTTAATTTACTTAATGTATTTATTTAAAGTCTTCTACACAATTAGAGAATATAGAAGAATTGTTATTTTGATCAATGTTTTGACTGTTATCTCTCCTATGGAACCAACATCAATACAACATGGATGGAATTGTGGACAAAATCCAACGACAACAAAATATTCTACGTTTTGGGTCTGAGAGTCTAAACCTCATCAAACGGTGGTCTGTGGCTCAAATGACCAATAAATAATGGACCTTGATATGAAAAAGGTTGAAAACCACTGCTCTAGAACATTGTATGGAGATAGATATAGAGACTAGGTCTAGAGCATTGTATGGAGATAGACAGCCCTGTTGCTTGGCTGGTACAACAGTAAACCTCTCTGACCTGCTTACTTAGTTCATCTACACCATATTAACACATATAACAGTGAACTTATGACAGTATACTTGTGGCAGTGTGACATGATTGTGACAACTTGTGACAGTGTTGGTTGTGTCCTCCAGGGGGCAGCGTTGGTGAATGTGTTTAAAGATGGCTCAGTGCTGTTGGCTCACGGAGGAACAGAGATGGGACAAGGAATAAACACTAAGGCTATACAGGTACACAATGCGCACACACACACACACACACACACACACACACACACACACACACACACACACACACACACACACACACACACACACACACACACACACACACACACACACACACACACACACACTACTACACACTACTACACACTACTTTGTTTCTACAGATAGCCAGCAGAGTGTCATGAAGGTTTGTGTGTCCTACATCATTATGTTTCTACAGATAGCCAGCATAGTGTCATGAAGGTTTTTGTGTCCTACATCTTTATGTTTCTACAGATAGCCAGCAGAGTGTTATGAAGGTTTTCGTGTCCCACATCGTTATGTTTCTACAGATAGCCAGCTGTGTTATGAAGGTTTTTGTGTCCCACATCTTTATGTTTCTACAGATAGCCAGCTGTGTTATGAAGGTTTTTGTGTCCTACATCATTATGTTTCTACAGATAGCCAGCAGAGTGTCATGAAGGTTTTTGTGTCCTACATCATTATGTTTCTACAGATAACCAGCAGAGCGTCATGAAGGTTTTTGTGTCCTACATCATTATGCTTCTACAGATAACCAGCAGAGTGTCATGAAGGTTTTTGTGTCCTACATCATTATGTTTCTACAGATAACCAGCAGAGTGTTATGAAGGTTTTTGTGTCCCACATCGTTATGTTTCTACAGATAGCAAGCTGTGTTATGAAGGTTTTTGTGTCCCACATCTTTATGTTTCTACAGATAGCCAGCTGTGTTATGAAGGTTTTTGTGTCCCACATCTTTATGTTTCTACAGATAGCCAGCAGAGTGTTATGAAGGTTTTTGTGTCCTACATCATTATGTTTCTACAGATAGCCAGCAGAGTGTCATGAAGGTTTTTGTGTCCTACATCATTATGTTTCTACAGATAACCAGCAGAGTGTCATGAAGGTTTTTGTGTCCTACATCATTATGTTTCTACAGATAACCAGCAGAGTGTCATGAAGGTTTTTGTGTCCTACATCATTATGTTTCTACAGATAGCCAGCAGAGCGTCATGAAGGTTTTTGTGTCCTACATCATTATGTTTCTACAGATAGCCAGCAGAGTGTCATGAAGGTTTTTGTGTCCTACATCATTATGTTTCTACAGATAGCCAGCAGAGCGTCATGAAGGTTTTTGTGTCCTACATCATTATGTTTCTACAGATAGCCAGCAGAGTGTTGAAGGTGCCCATGTCCATCATCTCCATCAAGGAGACGTGTACAGGAACCATCCCCAACGCTACACCCTCTGCTGCCTCCTTCGGGACAGACTCTGTGGGCATGGCCGTCAAGGTAGCAAACATCTGAGATGTTGATAATGTCCCTCTAATATAATGCCTGATTTATACTGGCCATGAGCCCTGTTGTGCACCGAAAATAGCTGATCTACTGTACAAGATCACAATATTGACACACGTTGCATGTTTGTAGATTAGTTGTTTTCAATGTGCAACTTAAGTATAAATCACCCATAACGTTTTTGTTTTGTTTTGTTTGTTTGGGGGAAAACAAACAAACAAACAAGCAAAGAAAACCTTTTTGTTGTAATGAAACTTACAACTTAAACAAAGGTGCAGAGTGTCGTTAGATGTTATCAGTAGGCCTGTGTTAAGAGTTAACAGTTGAGGAAACATTCCCTGAACTAAAGCTTTAGTTATAAAGTAAGTAGTATTTTACATATAAAATTAGGTGTAATCATGCTTTCCTTCAGGACGCCTGTGAGAAACTGATGAGACGTCTGGAGCCAGTGATGAAGACACACCCACAATACACCTGGACACAATGGGTAATATTTATACCCACAATACACCTGGACACAATGGGTAATATTTACACCCACATGGGTACATTGTTTATTGTCAAAAGTAATGTTTTAAATCCATATTGTCTTCCAGATTGTTGAAGCGTACTACCAGAAGATCAGCCTTTCAGCAACTGGATTCTTCATGTACGTATCTGTGTTCTATTTATCATCACTATAACGTTTAAACTGTGGAGAATGAGGTCTGGAACCTCAATGTGATTTCTCCCTGGTTAAGTAAAGGTTGAATACATACGGTATGTACGTATATATGTACCGTATGTATTCATCCTTTACATAATCGGGGAGAAATAAACATATTGAGGTTCCTAACAAATGTACGACCATACACATTTACATGAGCAGGACAGAGACAGCATATCCATTATCAGTGTCTTAAAACCTTAAAAAGTTGCATTGTGTAAAACTTTACACTGAAAAGCGTTATGAAACGTTGTGTAACGTCAAACCTAAGACTTTGATACAAAATGATCATCTGTTCACTAATGTCTTGTGTGTGTCTGTCTGTCTGTCTGTCTGTCTGTCTGTCTGTCTGTCTGTCTGTCTGTCTGTCTGTCTGTCTGTCTGTCTGTCTGTCTGTCTGTGTGTGTGTGTGTGTGTGTGTGTGTGTGTGTGTGTGTGTGTGTGTGTGTGTTACAGGGGGCCCCCCACCAGTGTAGACTGGGAGAAAGGTGAAGGCGACGCCTACTACTACTTCACCTTTGGAGCCTGTTGTTCTGAAGTGGAGATCGACTGCCTGACAGGAGACCATAAAGTACCTACAACTCAATATACACACATTACATATAACATCATGTATATGATGTACCTTTATATCATGATCCTGTCTGTCTGTCTGTCTGTCTGTCTGTCTGTCTGTCTGTCTGTCTGTCTGTCTGTCTCTTTGCAGAACATCAGGACAGACATAGTGATGGACATCGGTAAAAGCATCAACCCAGCTCTAGACATAGGCCAGGTACAATGACAGTTGTATTTAACTATAGTTTGGATGATATGACATGGGAATCATAGACACGACCCGATTAAAACAGTTCTTAACTAGAAAATGTGCTCCTCGGAGCACAGGTCTCCGCCAGGCGAGGTGGTAAAAGAAAGTACTGTTCCTGATTAATTCTGTCTTTCCTATTTATATTACATATTGTGATGTCACGTGAAGCTTGACCAATGTTAGGTGTTCACAGACGGACGGACACACACACACACGGACGGACAAAGTGAAAACATACTCTCCACCATGCCTTCGGCCTGGCGGAGACAATAATTCACAACAAGAACAACTTCTACAAGAAAGTAGTTCCCCGGCAACCAGGAGGACACTAGTGCCTGGTTACTCAGTACAGTGTCTACAGCACAGATTACAACCACAGCCACCCTTATGAGCGTAATGGAAACAAACCCAGAACCCATGAACTACGTTTCAGACACGTTTAGTTTTAATGTAATGTGTTTAATGTTTAATGTGTAGAAGAGTCATTAAAAACAGAGCAGGACAGGAAGCAGGTTCAGACAACAACAGGTTACAGGTTCTAAGAAGGTTCTAGATACACAGAGGTGTCACCAATGATACTAATGAAGGCTCTGTTCCATTTAGTGTAGCACAGTGGTTCTCAAACATTTTAAATTTCAAGGATCCCCATAACTCTGAGAGTGCACAAATGGAACCAAATGGACCCGTACGGGTCCATTTGGTTCCATTTGTACATAGAGCATAGACTGTAAAAACAATGACTATGCCACACACCTGGTTTCTACAGACATGAAATCCGCTATCTTTAATATATACCAAAAAGCAACCGGGAATAGGAACCGGAAATCAATCCCTAAAGAATGCTATTGGTTGGGTAGCTTGTCAATCAAGAGCGGGGGCGGGGAATTAATGCTATTGGTTGTGTAGCTTGTCAATCAAATCATCCCGCCCCTCCTAGAGCATAGCCTACTTTATCGTCAATTTTTAAATAAATGGGACCATAATTTAGCAAAACGCATATCATGGTGATTGAAAGGAGACTTTAAACTAGCTACTGGAAGCAGTATTTATGACAATGTTTATTAAGGTAAGAAAATCAAGTCTAAAAACCCATCCGCTTGCATTGAGAGAATATTCTTTCTGACACCAGCAGGGGTAAAACAGCGAAACTACAGGTCATTCATATGAACTGACTCAATGTACAACTCTCAATCTGGCCCCTTCGCATAGAGCCTATTAGTGGTAATAGTGTGTACTTGTGTCTCCAGATAGAAGGCTGTACATAGAGCCTATTAGTGGTAATAGTGTGTACTTGTGTCTCCAGATAGAAGGCTGTACATAGAGCCTATTAGTGGTAATAGTGTGTACTTGTGTCTCCAGATAGAAGGCTGTACATAGAGCCTATTAGTGGTAATAGTGTGTACTTGTGTCTCCAGATAGATAATCTCTCAAGAACAGATTCTGCACTGCGTTGGAATCTGTCGGGGAGGTTCGTCATAACGTGTGCGCATGGGCGTGCCTTCAGATCAGGAAGCAGGCCGCGCTTTACCCAATCAAATGTAGTGGGCGGGATTCACGTGTCCGTCGATCCTTCCCCCCTCGAAACAAACCGAAACTAATTTAACAATAGCGTCCGCGGAGCAGACAAAACCACGGAAAGATATTCACATTTTAACTTACTCTTTCATCATAGAAACAAGTGGGCTTATAACCAAAACGATCCATGTTCTCTGGGAGAAGTGGTGTTAGTGTTCCGTGTAGAAATATTGTTAGTGGGAATGAAAACATAGTCGCACCAACCGGAAGTGATGCGCTGAAGGCATACACAAACACCGGTTTCCTTGCGCTCTGGTGTTACGTTTTCGTCCGCCCAGAGCCAACAGACATAGAACAAACAGCAGAGGGCGCTGTTTTTCATTTTCAGTTGGCGATGGGTTCCCAGATTGCCAGATAGAAGGCTGTACATAGAGCCTATTAGTGGTAATAGTGTGTACTTGTGTCTCCAGATAGAAGGCTGTGCATAGAGCCTATTAGTGGTAATAGTGTGTACTTGTGTCTCCAGATAGAAGGGGGTTTCGTCCAGGGTTTGGGGCTCTACACCATCGAGGAGCTGCAGTTTTCTCCAGAGGGCGTCCTGAGGACCAGGGGTCCCAGTCAGTACAAAGTCCCAGCGCTGTGTGACATCCCCCCACAGCTCAACGTCCACCTGCTGGCCGACTCAGAGAACCCCCACGCTGTCTACATGTCCAAGGTACCACAATGCACTGCTTCTACATGTCCAAGGTACCACAATGCACTGCTTCTACATGTCCAAGGTACCAAGGTACCTATAGATGAACCTCCATATGTTCTCTACAGGGTATATAGATGAACCTCCATATGTTCTCTACAGGGTATATAGGTGAACCTCCATATGTTCTCTACAGGGTATATAGATGAACCTCCATATGTTCTCTACAGGGTATATAGATGAACCTCCATAATATTATGTTCTCTACAGGGTATATAGATGAACCTCCATATGTTCTCTACAGGGTATATAGATGAACCTCCATATGTTCTCTACAGGGTATAGATGAACCTCCATATGTTCTCTACAGGGTATATAGATGAACCTCCATATGTTCTCTACAGGGTATAGATGAACCTCCATATGTTCTCTACAGGGTATATAGATGAACCTCCATATGTTCTCTACAGGGTATATAGGTGAACCTCCATATGTTCTCTACAGGGTTTAGGTGAACCTCCATATGTTCTCTACAGGGTATAGGTGAACCTCCATTTGTTCTCTACAGGGTATAGATGAACCTCCATATGTTCTCTACAGGGTATAGGTGAGCCTCCATATGTTCTCTACAGGGTATAGGTGAACCTCCATATGTTCTCTACAGGTTATGTTCTCTACAGGGTATATATATGAACCTCCATATGTTCTCTACAGGGTATATATATGAACCTCCATATGTTCTCTACAGGGTATAGATGAACCTCCATATGTTCTCTACAGGGTATAGATGAACCTCCATCTGTTCTCTACAGGGTATGTTCTCTACAGGGTATATATATGAACCTCCATATGTTCTCTACAGGGTTTAGATGAACCTCCATATGTTCTCTACAGGGTATAGGTGAACCTCCATATGTTCTCTACAGGGTATATATGAACCTCCATATGTTCTCTACAGGGTATATAGATGAACCTCCATATGTTCTCTACAGGATATATAGATGAACCTCCATATGTTCTCTACAGGGTATATAGGTGAACCTCCATATGTTCTCTACAGGGTATAGGTGAACCTCCATATGTTCTCTACAGGGTATATATGAACCTCCATATGTTCTCTACAGGGTATAGGTGAGCCTCCATATGTTCTCTACAGGGTATAGGTGAGCCTCCATATGTTCTCTACAGGGTATATATGAACCTCCATATGTTCTCTACAGGGTATAGGTGAGCCTCCATATGTTCTCTACAGTGTATAGGTGAACCTCCATATGTTCTCTACAGGGTATATATATGAACCTCCATATGTTCTCTACAGGGTATAGATGAACCTCCATATGTTCTCTACAGGGTATAGATGAACCTCCATCTGTTCTCTACAGGGTATGTTCTCTACAGGGTATATATATGAACCTCCATATGTTCTCTACAGGGTTTAGATGAACCTCCATATGTTCTCTACAGGGTATAGGTGAACCTCCATATGTTCTCTACAGGGTATATATGAACCTCCATATGTTCTCTACAGGGTATATAGATGAACCTCCATATGTTCTCTACAGGATATATAGATGAACCTCCATATGTTCTCTACAGGGTATATAGATGAGCCTCCATATGTTCTCTACAGGGTATATAGATGAACCTCCATATGTTCTCTACAGGATATATAGATGAACCTCCATATGTTCTCTACAGGGTATATAGATGAACCTCCATATGTTCTCTACAGGGTTTAGATGAACCTCCATATGTTCTCTACAGGGTATAGGTGAACCTCTATATGTTCTCTACAGGGTATAGATGAACCTCCATATGTTCTCTACAGGGTATAGATGAACCTCCATATGTTCTCTACAGGGTAAAGATGAACCTCCATATGTTCTCTACAGGGTATATATATGAACCTCCATATGTTCTCTACAGGGTATATATATGAACCTCCATATGTTCTCTACAGGGTATAGATGAGCCTCCATATGTTCTCTACAGGGTATAGGTGAGCCTCCATATGTTCTCTACAGGGTATATATGAACCTCCATATGTTCTCTACAGGGTATAGGTGAGCCTCCATATGTTCTCTACAGGGTATAGGTGAACCTCCATATGTTCTCTACAGGGTATGTTCTCTACAGGGTATATATGTTACAGGGAAAATGGCATTCCAGGGAAATTGAAAGGGGTACGCTTGTTTTCATGCCCCTCATGCAATTCTGTAGAATCAACGCTAGAGGGCAATGCAAGCCAGACATGAGCCCCACACCACACACGCACGCATGCACAAACCAGCACGCACACACACGCATGCGCACACGCGCGCGTGTACACACACATACACACACACACACACACACACACACACACACACACACACACACACACACACTCCAGGGGGCGGGCCTGGCGGGCTATGTTAGTGCAGTGAGTGGCACTTGGGGCAAACGCAGTCCCCACACAACATCATTTACGATTCTGTGCCTATCGGTACATAACTCGGACGGCGCTTAAGTCGACTAGCAGACCATCGGCCGGTCGTCGCGGGCACTCGCGCCCGGAGGCGCTCGGGCGCGACTCCTCGGCCTCAAGGTCTGCTAAGTCGGAGCGCCTTCCGTCATGGTCCAAAACTATACTTTATCAGCGAAAAAAAAGTAGTCCGCGGTTGTTTGAAAAAGTAATGTCCCAAGCTGGAGTCAAACCCCGGCTCCCAGTGGTAGTGGGTGGGGAGTCCAATGATTATCGAAGTGCGCCACTGAGGCTTGTACTAGTGGTGCAAAGTAACAAAGTAGATTTACTCAAGTACAATTTTGAGGTATTCGTACTTTACTTGAGTATTTCTCTCATATTATCCATTTTATTTTCAGCGTTCCCCTAGCCTAGGTTAGTATGTTGTTGTGGTCGTCGTCCTCGCATCAAAGCCCCGCCTCGCAGCACCGCCCCGTGCCTATAAAACAAGCGCTCCCCTGTCAATTTCCCTGGAATGCCATTTTCCCTGTGACATATATATGAACCTCCATATGTTCTCTACAGGGTATATATATGAACCTCCATATGTTCTCTACAGGGTATAGATGAACCTCCATATGTTCTCTACAGGGTATAGATGAACCTCCATCTGTTCTCTACAGGGTATGTTCTCTACAGGGTATATATATGAACCTCCATATGTTCTCTACAGGGTTTAGATGAACCTCCATATGTTCTCTACAGGGTATAGGTGAACCTCCATATGTTCTCTACAGGGTATAGGTGAACCTCCATATGTTCTCTACAGGGTATATATGAACCTCCATATGTTCTCTACAGGGTATATAGATGAACCTCCATATGTTCTCTACAGGATATATAGATGAACCTCCATATGTTCTCTACAGGGTATAGGTGAACCTCCATATGTTCTCTACAGGGTATATATGAACCTCCATATGTTCTCTACAGGGTATATAGATGAACCTCCATATGTTCTCTACAGGATATATAGATGAACCTCCATATGTTCTCTACAGGGTATATAGGTGAACCTCCATATGTTCTCTACAGGGTATAGGTGAACCTCCATATGTTCTCTACAGGGTATATATGAACCTCCATATGTTCTCTACAGGGTATAGGTGAGCCTCCATATGTTCTCTACAAGGTATAGGTGAGCCTCCATATGTTCTCTACAGGGTATATATGAACCTCCATATGTTCTCTACAGGGTATAGGTGAGCCTCCATATGTTCTCTACAGGGTATAGGTGAACCTCCATATGTTCTCTACAGGGTATATATATGAACCTCCATATGTTCTCTACAGGGTATAGATGAACCTCCATATGTTCTCTACAGGGTATAGATGAACCTCCATCTGTTCTCTACAGGGTATGTTCTCTACAGGGTATATATATGAACCTCCATATGTTCTCTACAGGGTTTAGATGAACCTCCATATGTTCTCTACAGGGTATAGGTGAACCTCCATATGTTCTCTACAGGGTATATATGAACCTCCATATGTTCTCTACAGGGTATATAGATGAACCTCCATATGTTCTCTACAGGATATATAGATGAACCTCCATATGTTCTCTACAGGGTATATAGATGAGCCTCCATATGTTCTCTACAGGGTATATAGATGAACCTCCATATGTTCTCTACAGGATATATAGATGAACCTCCATATGTTCTCTACAGGGTATATAGATGAACCTCCATATGTTCTCTACAGGGTTTAGATGAACCTCCATATGTTCTCTACAGGGTATAGGTGAACCTCTATATGTTCTCTACAGGGTATAGATGAACCTCCATATGTTCTCTACAGGGTATAGATGAACCTCCATATGTTCTCTACAGGGTAAAGATGAACCTCCATATGTTCTCTACAGGGTATAGGTGAACCTCCGGTGTCGTATGGATGCACCATCTTCTTTGCCATAAAGCAGGCCATCTCTGCAGCTCGTAGAGACGCAGGTCTGGATGAGACGTTTACGCTGAACTCCCCCGCTACTGCAGACAGGATACGCATGGCCTGTGAAGACCAGTTCACTCACATGGTACAAATACTGCATTATGTATGAATACTAGTTAAAATACTGCATTATGTATACATACTAATTAAAACACTGCATTATGTATGCAAACTAATTAAAACACTGCATTATGAGCACTCGGGTGGTGCAGTGGTAGAGTCCCTGCCCACCACCACAGAGGTTGTGGGTTCAATTCCACCGTGGTGCATCCGGCTTTGTCGAGCGTGTTCAGGGGAGGGAAGCCGGGTGGGGAGGAGGAGGAGGAGGGTGATAAAGGTCATTGCACGTATGATAACAGTGACAACACAGACATGTGTGTGGCGAGGAATTAATTGGCATAACGACTACATTGGGGAGAAAAGGGCGTAAAAAATGAATGGCTACTCTAAATATAAAAATACTGCATTATGTATAAATACTAGTTACAATACTTAATTATGTCAAGACCAGTTCACTCACATGTTAAAAATACTTACATGTGTCGTGTATTAGAGGCATTAAACTGCGTGTTATCAGGCCCGTTGGTGGTAATAATGAAGAGGAGAAGAAGCAGAGAGCAGACGTCAGGGTTTCCAAGTTCCCATGTTCATTTATTCAGCATCAAACAAACAGCATCATAGAATCCAGGGCAGAGAGCCCTCTCCAGCAGCCCCCTCTGGGCACAAGCATCTCAAACAAACATCTCACACCGTTCTTATAGTAGACTATTTACCACAGATGCCATTCTAAATAGCCATATAAGGTATGTACTATAGATAAGAGCAGCAACGCAATGGCCATTTGGCTCAGCTGTTAGAATTTAGCAATTTCACCAGTCACACTCTGAGTAGCAGATGGCAGGCTGGCTCACAACACATTCATGATTCTCTTACTTTAGTAAACTGACTTAGTATCATTTCTTAATATGCTTTGACTTGCACACTGTCCATATACCACACTTATTCCCCCCACGGAAGACTTCAAAGTCTTTCGCAACCAGGTATATTGAATAAACAGTTTGCAAGAGAAAACATCAAAAAATAACCTTCTTTCCACTTACACCCCCCATGGCCAATGACTGGAAGTTTAACAAAAGGACATTCAGCAGATTCAACACAAACAACACATGAGACAGAACAACTTAGATACAGGAATAGGAATTACACAATAGCCATACAGTGGTTTACATCAAATTTCAAAATAAAATACATCAATACGGTGCTGAACTTTCTCATTTCGCATCGATCATCTCGAAAATAATAACACCAGTCAAAATGCATTCTCATTCCCTAATCAGTGCGCAGGTCTCTCTGTTTTCTTTAAACCCTGGGATACAATGTTACCTATATCTATACACTGAATACGAGACATCGTTTTTCAGGTGCCGAAATGCAACTCTGTGCTTTTCGGACTAGCATCAGCGCATCGATCATCATCAATCTCAGTCTTTCAGCGCATACAACGAAAATAAAAAAACTCCACATTAAACCCCAGTGACCAGAAAGTGAAACAAAGTCCTCGCATAACACTTTTACGCACGGCAACAAAAATAACGCTCCATGGTTTAAATCACTTTATCACTAAAATACAACCTCTTGTCCCGAATGTTCAGTGTTCCATCCGATCATGCTGCTTTTGTAGTCTCTATCTCAATGTCCACGCACCCAGCAGAACAGCTGAGCGCAGTTCCAGGTGGTATCATTGTCTTCCAGCCAAAAAATAGCCTCTCTCCATGCTCACCTCTCCTCCCCCCACGGACAACTTTGACACAGAAAGTTTTCCGCACCGCCGCCCCCGCAGCCAAGCGCTCCGCTCGCAACCACCATGAGAAGAGTAGATGCTCCCCGTAGCCAGCTGAACAGGTCATGAGCGGTAGTCATCACAGCGCCGCCGCTGCGAGGTCCTTCATCATAGTAGAAATCCAGGTCGCGCCGACGCCTCCATGGTTGCCCCGCGGTGGTCCTCCTCGCCGTAGGAAGACATCCACGGCCCCGATCCTCCTCTTACAGGCCCGCAGTCACGGTAACCCTCAAAATACACAGGTTCTTCTCTAAAGCGCCCTCGGAAAGGAAAGCAACAATAGCCGCTGGCTCGCCAAATATGTCGTGTATTAGAGGCATTAAACTGCGTGTTATCAGGCCCGTTGGTGGTAATAATGAAGAGGAGAAGAAGCAGAGAGCAGACGTCAGGTTTCCAGGTCATTCCATGTTCATTTATTCAGCATTCAACAGCATCATAGAATCCAGGGCAGAGCCCTCTCCTGCAGCCCCTCTGGGCACGAGCACATCCCAAACAAACATCTCACACCGTTCTTATAGTAGACCATTTACCAAAGAAGCCATTCTAAATAGCCATATAAGGTATGTTCTATAGATAAGAGCAACGCAATGGCCATTTGGCTCAGCTGTTAGAATTTAGCAATTTCACCAGTCACACTCTAGAGTAGCAGATGGCAGGCTGGCTCACAACACATTCATGATTCTCTTACTTTAGTAAACTGACTTAGTATCATTTCTTAATATGTTTTGACTTGCACACTGTTCATATACCACACATGTTCAGACAGTCTTTCTTCCATATTATTATAATATTCACTAACAGTAATGTTCCTGCTTATTTTTTTTTACAGTAACGTTCAGTGTGTATTGTTACAGTATCAGTAATGTTCAGTGTGTATTGTTACAGTATCAGTAATGTTCAGTGTGTATTGTTACAGTATCAGTAATGTTCAGTGTGTATTGTTACAGTATCAGTAATGTTCCTGCTGTTTCTCTCCATCAGGCCTCATCCATGAAAGCAGCAACCTGCTGTGCTCCATGGAGCATCAATGTGTGATCCAACACATGACCAGACCTCTGTAGTCTCACATACTGTAGCCAGAGGATCCCATATCTCCACCTATCTCCATCTACCAATCATCTGAATGCATTTAAATTCATTGTATGGGATTGGACGACCGGTGGAGGCAACCGGTGACAAAGCCACACCCACTGTTTTTCTTTTTCTTTTACGACTTTTTACCTTTACCGTGTTTACCATAGACATATAAAGGTAGACGCCTCCTCTGGCTCTGAAGCGTCTGTATGGCGGGCGCGCTTCTGCTTCCAGGGGGGCAGCTGGAAATTTCCGCATGCGTCACAGAAGGGGGCGTTCAGTAGGCCAATGAGAGGCAGGTGGGGGCGGGACAACTAGATTCTGACAAGTCCTGAGAAAGACGCGCTGTGATTGGCCAGTGCCCGTTCCCCCCATTTCTGGGGGGAACGGGCACTGGCCAATCACAGCGCGTATGGCGGCCACCATACAAAACAGGTCGCTCCAACGAACTGCAGAGGCCAATGAGGTCTCTAGGTTTCTATATCTATGGTGTTTACCACACCTACTGAATGACTCCGCCCAGGTGTTTACCACACCCACTGAATGACTCCGCCCAGGTGTTTACCACACCCACTGAATGACTCCGCCCAGATGTTTACCACACCACTGAATGACTCCGCCCAGGTGTTTACCACACTCACTGAATGACTCCGCCCAGGTGTTTACCACACCCACTGAATGACTCCGCCCAGGTGTTTACCACACCCACTAAATGACTCCGCCCAGGTGTTTACCACACCCACTGAATGACTCCGCCCAGGTGTTTACCACACCCACTGAATGACTCGGCCCAGATGAGGAAGGATCGCCCTCTGTCCTTCACATTAGTTTTACAATGCAGGTTTTTTTAGGGATGCTCCCTTATGGACATTCTGAGAAGTTACTCATGTTTAAATAACTGTTGGTCCGATAGCAGATACTGATACCGATATGTGTTTGTTTTGTTTTTGTTGTCATTAATTCCCCCTTTTGTGCCAGGGAAACAATTACATCTTTATTATAAAACTTAACGGTTGTGAATCTACAGCTTGGTAGACTTCAGATAACCTACACAACAACATAGCAATGCACAAATGATGACATCACAACAACACTGATGACATCACAACAACACTGATGACATCACAGCTACCGTCATCAGTGAATGTCAACTTACTTAATGATATAAGTACCAACTGCTACTGATATGAACCATATTATCTGAGCATTTTATTGTCCTTTTTAATCTCATTGTTAGCACCCACCTCTAGCCCACACAGATCTAGAACGTCAGCAGACTTCTCAGTAGGCAGACATCTCTGAAAGTCTGGCTACGTGAGACTAAGGTCTCTCCAGAGTAGACTTTCCACATGATATGCTTAATACAGTAGTTGTAGCTTTATTGTGTTTGGTTGACTCTAACGTTGATGTATACTTTAATCATCTTTCTTTAATCATTAAAGAACACGACTTGAGCAACAACTTGAGCTGTACTGAACCATGTTGTACTGAATGACCTCCTTTCATGTTTTTAATGTTACAATTATAATGTTGTCTTGTATCACTGCACATTTCTCTTGTTCATCCGTATGAGTTTTCTCTCCTGATTGGATAGAATTGGTATCCTGACCTGAAAATGAATTTTGTCTTTACTATCATAGTATAGAGCTATTTAACACTGTTACTGAACAAACACTCTATTACAATGCTAACTATCAGAATGTAGAACTATTTAACACTAATTTTAACTAAACAAAAATTCACTTATACCCACCTTTAATGCTGACAGAGAATGTACTGTGACCAAACAGAGAGCAGATGTCTTGAAAGGACATGAAGTCCCATTTAAAAGCACATTCCCACATGTAGCAGAATAGATGAGTCATTGTGTTCATGGTAACCATGACAACGTCCTGTACTACACACAACACATTTAGGAGAGGAACACTTCAGCAGGTTCATCTTTATTGACTTTTATTTTCTTAAGGTAACAAAATTTAACATCAAACGTAACATAATGTATGAATGTAAGTGTTGAACACTGCTGTCAGATGACTAATGAACATGAAGCATTCTGGTCCTTTGAATGGTTGGATGGATCCTATAGGCTCATCCATAATGGTTTGAATGGTTGGATGGATCCTATAGGTTCATCCATAATGGACCCAGATGATGTTACATAGAACATAAAAGGATAAGTAATACAATAGAAATAAGAAAATATTAATATACATTGAGGGCCCTATTTTACACCCTGCGCTATGCGTTGGCACAATGCGTTATCCGTTAATTATGAACAAGGCAGCTGGTGCTGCCTCTAAACGCTTAAAGCCAATGACACCTGGCACGCTGATTGGTTTTATTAATGTAACGTCCAAACCACACCTATGCATAATGTAAGGGGTAGGACAGGTGTTTTAGGGATGAGGATGGTGCCACAAAATAACAACTCAGCCACAGGAACGCCCTTTGCACGATGCTAAATCCCCAAATAGTGGGTAAAGCAACTTGGGCGCAAAATAGGGCGTAAAATGAGATCTAAAAAAATCATCTAAAGAAACTATAACTATCCAATAAAAACAATAAGATATATTGTTCATAACAAGCCTTGTTCAAAAACAGCAATAAAACTGCTGATTACATTATACAATATAAAAAAACAGGCAAAATGCATGACTGTAATTAACAATAAATTATAATGCTACCTTATTATTAAAAAGCTGTGTTCGAAATACGTAATACTTAAACATCTAAAAGTAAGAAGTGAATTGTAAAAAAATATATATACATAATTTATTAACAAATCTCCACAATCTATTGTTCCAATAGAAACAAATGTAATGAGATCAATAGTTGTGTAGCTCAGACTCTGATGGTTCACTGTGTGACAATCTATGAGCTGAATGACTAATGAACAATGACACAAACACCTGGGCTGCATAGACATGTATTGTGTACAGTAGGATCAATAGATACATTTATTGATAACTAATTACTGATAGTTATAATGACTTGATGAAACATCATGAGGGTGGAGACAGACACGGTCCAATGTGATCTGATCTTCAAACACAGAGCTCTTGTTCCCTGTAGGTGTCATTGTCTTCTGACTTGTATCCTCATGAATGTTTTCACTGAAGACTTTATCTGCCTCTTCTAAACCTCATTTGGTCTTTCTGGTACATTTACAGTTCAGTGTAAAGGTTCAAACCTTGACTGAGGTGATGGACAGTTATGTGATGGATGTGACATGAACTCCTCAGAGATCCACCTCATACACGTGGTGTCCTGGTTCTTCACTTGGTCCAGCTTCAGACCCTCCTGGTAGAGCTATGTCGTCATACTGGTGGTATTCTGTCTCTTCACTGGGTCCAGCTTCAGACCCTCCTGGTAGATCTATGTCGTCATACTGGTGGTATTCTGTCTCTTCACTGGGTCCAGCTTCAGACCCTCCTGGTAGATCTATGTCGTCATACTGGTGGTATTCTGTCTCTTCACTGGGTCCAGCTTCAAACCCTCCTGGTAGATCTATGTCGTCATACTGGTGGTATTCTGTCTCTTCACTGGGTCCAGCTTCAGACCTTCCTTGGAGGTTTATCTCTTCATACTGGTGGTATTCTGTCTCTTCACTGGGTCCAGCTTCAGCATCAGAACCAACAACGTTATAATAAACCATCTCAACGTTCTCCCGTCCGACATTATAATAAACTGCGGTCTCCACTCCTGCTCTCCGCCCTCTGGTGGCCTGGAGAAACACAGCAGCAACACAACTTGATCTTACTGGAACAGATCAGGCTAATACAAACAGTGTAACTACTTCATTTACATTCTGGTCTGGTATTCAATATGAATAAAGATTGAATAAAAACGTATACATTACCTTCCAGACACGATAGAGGACATAGCTTATCACCACCAACACCAGCAGCATTACGACTGTAACTTTGAGGATGTTTGATGTCAGCGGAGAAGCTGTGAGATAAAATAAATAAATAAAAATATCAAACATCAAGTTAAGATCAACTCTCATTAAAAGTGTACTTTATGTAATTATTTAACATTTGTTAATTTTATTGTAGCCTGCTTTATGTAATTTGCTTGATTGAGTTTCATATTGTGTCTTGAAAAGTCGATGTAATTCTGGTTACCTGTGACAGTGACAGAGAGGAACTGGCTCTGATAGTAGAAGTCATTTGAGTAAACATTGATGTGATAAATACAGCTGTAGTTCCCTTGGTGGGTGTGGTCTGCTACAGGAAACAGGAAGTTGGCAGAGTGATTGACAGCTGGCTGGGTGTAGTTGTGTGTTGTGTTGGATCCAGTGAAGGTGAGGTGGAAGGAGCCTCCTGGGTACTGTGGCTGGATGGAGCAGCTGATAAAGAAACTGTGACCCTCCATCACCTGTGGCCCCTGATGCTGGCCCTCAGAAACCCCGTTCATGGAGGAGAAGAAGGTGATGTTTGGATTAAACGGCAGATCTGTAACAAGACAGAGGTGATTGACTGAAACAACAGATTTACAAACAGAGAGACAATGTCAATAAGGTCAAATGAGACAAAGATCAACATATTGGAACTAAGTTTATTATAAACATCATTGACTCTAAACAGACATATGACTTCATTGTCTCTGCCAGGCCTCAGGCATGGTGGAGAGTATGTTTTACCCTCCGTCCGTCCATGTGTGTGTCCGTCCGTCTGTGAACACCTAACATTGGTCAAGCTTCACGTGACATCACAATATGTAATATCAATAGGTAAGACAGGATTAATCAGGAACAGTATTTTCTTTTACCACCTCGCCTGGCGGAGACCTGTGCTCCGAGGAGCACATTTTCTAGTTGTATCTGATTCTAAACTGAATAAAACCTTGACGATGTATAGACTGCTGTCCAGATTTACATTTACATTCATCAGCTAAGTTAAGAAGACCTACGAGCATGTTTTAAACATTTTTTTAAATTAAAATGCATTTCAAATCAAAAGCTATTGGTCAAATGTAATGAAAGTAGAACATACTTTCATATAGGTTCTCATTTATCCTAAAACATACATTAGGCAGATAGATAGATAGATAGATAGATAGATAGATAGATAGATAGATAGATAGATAGATAGATAGATAGATAGATAGATAGATAGATAGATAGATAGATAGATAGATAGATAGATAGATAGAGAATACACCATTGAGGAAGTCACTGTTTTACCTGAACAGATCACCTCCAGTCTGGCAGTGGAATTACCAGAAACCTTTGTTCCACACTCTCTCAGTGAAGACTCAGACCCAACACAGGAAGATGAAATCCACCAAACAGGTTCACGTGTAAAACCAGAATTCCACTTTCTTGTAAAAGCAGAGCCACAGTCCAGCTCTCTACACACTACAGATGATGACTTCAGGTTCCAGTCAGACCAACCATCCACTGGTCTCCACTCTCCCTGGTGTTTCATCTCCAGTATACCAATACAGTTACTGATTCCTCCCACCAACCTGATATCAGCAGACTCTGTACATGGACAAGAGAGCAAACAGTAAAGAGGTAATATTACTTGTATTTAAAATAATAGTAATGCTATTAATAATAATATTATTAATAATACTAATAATAACTAATAATACAAACCAAAGGTATTATTTGCATTTTACCTAAGCAGGTGAGTTCAACGGTCTTGTTAGGTGAGCTGGTGTTTCTAGTTGAGTCTGAGGTTCTACAGTCCAGGAGAACAGATTCACTGCCTTTACACTGAAAGTCTTTGGTCCAGAGTGGAGCCTTCAGTTCTCCATAGAGCGCCCCCTGGAGGACTAAAGGAGCCCCACAGCCAAGCTCCCTACAGACCACCTCTGCATCCTGCTGGTCAAAGTCACCTTCACACACTGAGACCCACGACTTTTTTAGACTTGTCTTTGATGGAGCTTCGCCCCAAAAAAAATTCAACCACCCCTTTACACTTGTAGACCTTTGATGTGACCAAGTTGATTCTGAGTTCACCTCCACTCTGCCTGAACACAAACTAGTCCCATTCACCAACCTCACAGACTCTGTAGAGAGAGAGAGAAAGACAGACAGACAGACATTTGAATGACAGAAATCCATTCAGTATTAAGTAGGCATATAACAATATCTTTGGTATCGCAATAACAAAAGTGTAACAATATTATCGTGGGCGCGCATCTGTTTCATGTTATTCATTTAATTATTTTTAGTTTGACCAGCTGTGGAGGGGGGGGGGGGCTATGAGCGTCTTCACGTGGATCATGTGTGTGTTGAGCTTGTGCATGGGGGAGCGAGACTATCTGCAATGATGATCACTATGAACACATGAACGTGCTGATGTATGGTAAACGTGTTCCCATTTCCTTTGTTTACTGTGGTCTGTGCAGCAACAGTCTCTAATCCGCTGACAATGTTCTTGTGACCAAACACATAAAGCTGCTAATTATTCTATACAAAAAAAAAAAACATAATTCTACATGGTGCTAGTTGTTTAGGAATAAGCACTAATGTGGAGAATTCCACTAATCACAGACTGGGACAGGCCAAAAAACGATATTTCTACTCTTTTTAAATATATATATATATATGTAATTATAAATATTGTTATTGTGATAGTATGAGCGAGTTTTTAGTATCATTGCATGTGATCTCAAGACCAGATACCTCACACGTTACAATGAATTACACATTAAACATAATAGTAGGACACAGCTCTCCATCACAACATATCACGTTATCACTATATAATAATACATGAACATTAATATTAAACACATTCATATTATATAATAATACATGAACATTAATATTAAACACATTCATATTAATGTGTTCTTCACCTCCTGGGGGTGGGGTCGAGGAGGGTGTTGTGGCACCCCTACTTCCCACAGCTAACTAAGACACTGTACATATTACTGTAGTTGTTGAAGTAGTAGTTTGTTACCTGAACAGATCACCTCCAGTATGTACAAGGAAGTAGCAGACATCTGTGTTCCACACTCCCTCAGTGAAGACTCTGACCCAACACAGGAAGATGTAATCCTCCACGTAGGTTTATGTGTAAAACCAGAACCCCTTTCTGTGGAAACAGCAGAGCCACAGTCCAGCTGTCTACACATTACAGATGATGACTTCAGGTTCCAGTCAGACCAACCATCCACTGGTCTCCACTCTCCCAGGTGTTTCATCTCCAGTAGACCAGTACAGTCACTGGTCCCTTCCACCAACCTGACATCATCAGACTCTGTAGAGACAGTATGTGTATATAAGTATATGTACAACAAATAAACAAATACACAGAACAAGAACAATCTATTACGTTCATTATAAAATAATATCCAAACCCGAAGTTTAGTTTGTCTTTTACCTGAGCAGGTGAGTTCAACAGTCTTGTTAGGTGAGCTGGTGTTAGTTGAGTCTGAGGTTCCACAGTCCAGGAGAACAAACTCGTTGCCTTCACACTGGAACTCTTTGGACCACATTGGACCCTCCACTTCTCCATAGAGCGCCCCTTGGAGGACTGAAGGAGCCCCACAGCCAAGCTCCCTACAGACCACCTCTGCATCCTGCTGGTCAAAGTCACCTTCATACACTGAGACCCACGACTGATTAGACTTCACCTCCACTCTGCCTGAACACACACTAGTCCCATTCACCAACCTCACTGACTCTGGAGAGAGAGAGAGAGAGAGAGAGAGAGAGAGAGAGAGAGAGAGAAAAAGAAAGAGATTTTAAAACATTAGTTCATTAATCCACTACAGAAAATATATGGATCCATTACGCATGCAAGTATTTTTTTACTGAACCCATAAACACGGCGAGAGAGTGACGACAATATTCAAGTAAATAATTTATAAAGTAAAGAGGAACAAAAAAAAAAACGTAAATTATCATCATCGTCATCATCATCATCATCTTCATCATCAGATCTTCCCCAATAGCTTATAGGAGACTAAAAGCCCCCACGAGTCCCTACACACAAATGCACACACTGATAGAGTGACGGATGGATAGGATTACAAACTATACACAAACAGAAAGATGGAGAGGGCAATATGTGAATCTATATACAGAAAAACATGCTTACAGACCTACAGACAGACAGATGAAGTAAGATAATACAAAGATTGCTGCTATTGTTCAAGTCATTGTGTTTCGTTACCTGAACAGATCACTGTGGGTCTGCCTGTAATCAAACCTTTCCGTTTGATACCAAAAGTCTCCATTATGACACAGTCGCTCAGTGAAGACTCAGAACCAGCACAGTAAGGTGTAATCCTCCATACAGGTTGATGTGTAAAACCAGAACTCCTTTCTGTAGAAACAGCAGAGCCACAGTCCAGCTGTCTACACACTACAGATGATGACTTCAGGTTCCAGTGAAACCCACCATCCACTGGTCTCCATTCTCCCTGGTGTTTCATCTCCAGTTCACCAGTACAGTTACTGATTCCTCCCACCAACCTGACATTAGCAATCACTGTAAAGAGTCAATAGAGTAAAAAATTAATGCAATACAATAACTTGTATTATAGAATATGAATCCATAGCAAGAAAATAGCTTGTCTTTTACCCGAACAGGTGAGTTCAACAGTCTTGTTAGGTGAGCTGGTGTTACTAGTTGAGTTAGAGGTTCCACAGTCCAGGAGAACAGACTCGTTGCCTTCACACTGGAACTCTTCTGTCCACATTGGAGTGTCAACTTCTTCATAGAGCGCCCCCTGCAGGACTGAAGGAGCCCCACAGCCAAGCTCCCTACAGACCACCTCTGCATCCTGCTGGTCAAAGTCACCTTCACACACTGAGACCCACGACTGATTAGACTTCACCTCCACTCTGCCTGAACACACACTAGTCCCATTCACCAACCTCACTGACTCTGGAGAGAGAGAGAGAGAGAGAGAGAGAGAGAGAGAGAGAGAGAGAGAGAGAGAGAGAGAGAGAGAGAGAGAGAGAGAGAGAGCTTTATTTAGAATCAATGAGAAACAATAGCATCCCGTCTCGCTCAAAGTATCGTGAGAGAGAAATAATTATTGTATTATTATAACATAAATTACTAACATTAAGTCCATACACAATCAGAAAGAAACAGAGGGAAAACAACATTAATAAAACAATGCTAGTCATCATCATCATCAGTCTTCTTCAAGAGCTCATAGAAGTCTAACCTCCATACTCTTTCTATTTTACATTTAACATTATCTCTTAACTAGCGCTGTGGTGTTACCTAGCACTGTTTTCTATCTTACGCCAAGGGCAACACGGGAGCTATAGCGCTGCAGAGCCACAATACGGCCCTGGATTATTCATAGGTGTGGTTTGGCCGTTACATTAATCAAACCAATCAGCGTGCCGGGTGCCTTTAAGCTTAGGCTTTAAGAAAAAGGTGGCGCTTTGTGCAAGCCACAGTACTAACTTTTGTGCGTTTAAATGGCGAGATCAATATAGCACAGAATACTTTCCTATTGTGTCTGAAGTGAAAGCACAGAGCGGCCTTAATAAGCAGGATAATCAATGGGGAGCAGGTCATTATTGAGAAATAAACCCCATCAGGGTGATCAGACCCTGACTGCTGCTGTGCTGCAACAAAAACATCTGATCAGATATTTGTGAGCAGCACTAGTGCATAAGAACTGTAAAAGAGAAGCCTCGTTTGTTTCAACAACCACTCATCAAACAGACAAGACAGCGGACATATTTTTCTTTGATTTCATAAGAGTAATGAAGGATTACTCAAGTGCATGAATATGGAAATAATGCTTCTCTCTCTCTCTCTCTCTCTCTCTCTCTCTCTCTCTCTCTCTCTCTCTCTCTCTCAGAGACAGACAGACTTTGTAGAGTAAGCAGTAAAACATATTACAAGACCTTCATGACTGTAATCTATTTTCAGTTTTTCTTCTTTCATCTTTGTTTACCTGTTGAGTTGTGTGTTGGTTTGACCTGGAGAGCTGAGGAAGAGAAATCATCAAATAAATGAGATTCACTTTAACAGAGAACATGGATCCTCTCTACCAATACAGCAGCTTGTTGATGTGTTGAAATACAGGACAACATGTCCTTTGTTTCTCCTGTTTGATGATATGTTGCACATTTTAAATGCATTTTGATAGTGACACAACTTTTAAAAGCCACACAGACATGCAGATATAGAGGGACAGATGTATGCACAGTAGAGACAAGCTATAGATTGTGTGTGAGAGAGAGAGCAATGATATAAGAGAGTGTAAAGATTAGTGTCATTGTTGAAGTCATTGTTTTACCTGAACAGTTCACCTTCAGTGTGACAGTAGAATCATAAGACTTTACTGGCCCACACTCCATCAGTGAAGACTCAGAGCCAACACAGGAAGATGGAATCACCCATCCAGCTTGACGTGTAGAAATAGAAGTCAATTCTGTTGAGACAGCAAAGCCACAGTCCAGCTGTCTACACACTACAGATGATGACATCCTGTTCCAGTCAAACCAAGCCAACAATGGTCTCCACTCTCCCTGGTGTTTCATCTCCAGTATGCCATTACAGTTACTGGTTCCTCCCACCAACCGGACACCATCAGACTCTGTACAGAGAATAAGCAGTAAAAAGTATAACTTTAATTAAAAGACCTTCAAGACTGTAATCTATAATCAGTTGTTCTTCTTTCATCTTTTGTTTACCTGTTGAGTTGTGTGTTGGTTTAACCTGGAGAGCTGAGGAGAAAAATCATCAAATAAATGAGTTTCACTTTAACAGAGTACATGGATCCTCTCTACCAATACAGCAGCTTGTTGATGTGTTGAAATACAGGACAAGATGTCCTTTGTTTCTCCTGTTTGATTATATTTATTTGATATTCACAGGCTGGGAACGATTAATGATGAAAAGTATGATTCATATATAAAAACTGCAGGAAATAAAATGTGTACAGGAATGACAATTTATGGATGTATGGTGTGTTTGTTGATATGTATGTATGAATGTATGGTGTGTTTGTTGATAGCAAAGAGTATGAATTGTGTCTCCTATTTGGAACATCTAATTATGGCATCATGCCAAGAGATAATCCATTGAATTGAATTGAGAGATAGAGATATATTCACTGTTCTAATGTTATTACAAGCAAGACCATGCACCTGCTACTCTGTGTGGTGTAACTTCATCTTATGTCATGTGACAACATCAAGGTGTTGCAGTTTGTCATAAATATCAAGCAGACCGTGTAGGTTGTTGACTGAAGCTACAAGAGACCACAGTCTTCCTGTAGCTTCATCAACTCTCTAAAGTTACACTACACACAACTGTGTGTGTGTGTGTGTGTGTGTGTGTGTGTGTGTGTGTGTGTGTGTGTGTGTGTGTGTGTGTGTGTGTGTGTGTGTGTGTGTGTGTGCGTGCGTGTGCACGTGTGCGTGCGTGTGCGTTTATGCAGCTTATGCGATTTCAACTCACAGCAGTTCTCACAGTCGTCTATCGTGTGACATGTCCACGAGAATGGAATGCACTTTTCCTTCTTACAAACAAACTGATGGGGGAGACAGAGGATTATGTTTAGAATCAGTAATGCATCAAAAGCAGACATGAGACATAAAGTCATACAGCGTAACACAAGTGAAGGCGAGGTGAATCACCTGGCTGGCAGTGCAGTTGGACAAGCACTGCTTGCCATCAGCTGCCAAGTAGAAGTGGGCGGGACAGGAACACTTGTAGCCTCCTCCAGGTGAGAGCAGACACAGGTTACTGCAGCCTCCATTGTTGGTCTGACACGGGTGACCGGCCACTGCAGGGTGGAGAAAACATGCACACATGGAACAAACATGAGAACACACACCTATATGTTAGAATAAAGCAATAAGCCACACCAGGCTGTGGTTTAATGTGAGTTTAGAGCAGCTATGAGGTGTTGTTAGGAACGATGCAGAACAGAGTGACTACAACCGTCTAACTGTTCTACGATCACTGTAAACCACCACCTCACATGGTTTATTGCTTTGATAAAACACCAAATATGGCAACATGACAATCATAGACAACCCAATTAAAACTGTATTCAACTCTTTGACTGCCAGAGTATTTTCATAAAGTACTTCCCCAGTGCCAGCGATTTTCGTGTTTTTTTTGTTTGTTATTTTGTTATTTAATTTCATATAGTTTGTCTAGCTGCGGTTTTAAACACATACGATGGTTCCACCAGCAGAGAGCAGCAAATAGACACCTCGATCACTCACTCACTCGCTTGACCCCCCCCCCAAACAGACTCAAACAGTCTATACGTCATAACCGGATGTGACGTTTTCGCAGATTCTCCGATCGACCTAAAGTACGATGTGATACACGACGGCGATGACTGTTCGTCACCCAGACTATAGATTACTTAGTTTTTTATACCGTGTGAAAAACCGTGTTTTTCCCTATTCTGGCCGAAAATGACCGGGAAAAAAAATGAAAACCGGAAACGGAATCTGCGTCATGAAACCGGAACCCGGGGAGTCTGAAGGAATCAGAAAGTGAACCTGATGATGAAAAAAAAACAGAATAGCACGATCACAGATTAAACAATGAAAAAGCTAAACGTGCGTCTAACGCGTCGACGGCCAACTGGACAAACTAGCAATTGACGCGTTATCGAGTCAACGGCAGTCAAATAGTTAATATCAATTTCACTACAAGAATAATTTTGTTGAAAATAGTCCCTGTCTGCTTGTAAACAACTAGGAGGTTGCAGTGTAAATGCTCCTCTAACCTTGCTATAGGAAAAACTAAATCAAACAGTAATTCATCCATGGAAACTTATGGTGAACATTGTAAACAAGATGTTGGTGCAGTGATACACATACATGTGATCCATAGGTGTGGTTATTGAGTATCAGTACTGTAAAAGGATTAAATATTTAAATCGTGTTTAATCGCATGATTTATCATAGTTAATTGCGTGATTAATCGCGAATAAGTCATCAGTTTGTATTTGTTCACAATGTACTTTAGAGGGATATTTTTCTAATCTTTTATAGCCCTATTAACATGGGGGTGGACAAATATGCTTGCTTCATGCAAACGTATGTTTATTTATTATTGGAAATCAATTAGAAACCCAAAAGAAACCATAATGGTACATTAAACAGGCTGCAGCAGATGGGTATAATGATCTGCTAATATATATATATATATATATATATATATATATATATATATATATATATATATATATACATATACATATTTGTATATTATTGTATGTATATATATATGTTATTATTAGTTTATGTTTGTTTTCCCTGTTACATTCCAATCTATTTCTAGCATTTAGCTCCCTGCCCACCACCACGGAGGTTGTGGTGCATCAGGCTTTGTCGGGCGTCTATGTGAACAATTGGCCCTTGTTCGGAGGAGGGAAGCCGGGTGGGGAGGATGCTGATTGGTCACTGTACATAATGTGCAGATACCAAGTATGCACTTATTGTATGTTGGTTTGTTTACTGTTGAGAGCAACAATGTTGCACATTAAGATAATCATCTGGAGACCCCCCAACAATATTTTGGGGAACCATATGCTGAGAACCCCTAATAGTCAGGAGATATTAAAAAAAATCTTGGAATAAATTCCTTACCAAAAAATTCTTCACCAATGTGTTTGTAAAGGTGTCTAGTAACACATCTCACAAAGACTGAAATGCAGTCCCCCTAGGAGAATTTTTGACAGCTCCTTAAAGTTGGGGTACCCACCATAACCTTGGTTAAAAAAATAATAATAAAAAAAAAATCTAAATTTAATTCTGTTTTAAGTAGCATGTGAGGTGTCAAACTAGGGTGTTTTTATGATTCTGAATCCATTGCAAGCATTTGTTTTGCACCAAAACCACTCCTTGGGCTAAAAACGGCCCAATCTCAATGGGCTTTTTACACAAAAAGGAAAAGGATGGCTATGGCCGTTTTTAGCCCAAGGAGTGGTTTTGGTGCAAAACAAATGCTTGCAATGGATTCAGAATCATAAAAACACCCTAGTTTGACCCCTCACATGCTACTTAAAACAGAATTAAAATTTGATTTTTTTTGTTGTTGTTTTTTTAACCAAGGTTATGGTGGGTACCCCAACTTTAAGGAGCTGTCAAAAATTCTCCTAGGAGGACTGCATTTCAGTCTTTGTGAGATGTGTTACTAGACACCTTTACAAACACATTGGTGAAGATTTTTTTTGGTAAGGAATTTATTCCAAGATTGGAAAATACTCTGCTAATATCCCCTGACTATAAACTAAGCGTAGGCCAAATGACAAAAAATTATGCATATTGGTGAAATGTGTCCTCTGCATTTACTCATCCTATAACTATAGGAGCAGTGAGCAGCCATTCACTCAGGGAGTAATTAGGGGTTCAGAGTCTTGCTCAGGGACACACATGGACACATTGCTGGAATGGAACCTGCTACAACTACTGTAGAGCCTCTGGCTGCCCAGCCGGGCTCTCTAACCACTCAGCTATGGCCGCCCCCAGTGAGAGTGAATAGTGAGAGTGTTGTATACAGTAGGTGATACAGACCCTCAGGTTGTCTAGAGGGGTGATACATGTGGAGGTCAGATGGACCCTTCAGGTTGCTGATGAGTCTGATCTTGTTGGTTCCCTGAGTCTTGTTGGCTCTGTAGATGGAGCCGGTCTCACTGGAGGGCTCCCTTTCTATCCAGTAGATGTGATCCTCAAACAGAGTAATAGCAGTGATGTAGTCATGACTCACAGTCTGACTCACAACTACAGACACACAAAACCAAAAGAGTCACAATATTATAAAATACATGAACAAAGTATTATAAAGAATATTATAACAAGAGTTAAAACGCATCAATAAAGTTTACAGAATAAACAATATTCTCACAGTTTTCCTTGTTTTTTTCTTACAATACTCATGTAAAAATGAATATAATCCCTTCTTATACACAGTAACACTCTGGGGTGTTAAAGGGATTGTAGGCAACATTAAGCCTAAATTTGAAAAATACCTCTATATATATATTTTGCATTTTTCCCCCTCTATCAGCCACTATATAATGATGCTGGGGTGTTTTCCTGCATTGAAAAACACTCCTCTTTCTGAAATCCGTATTTTCCCTACTATTTAGGTTACACATCCGGGTATCCGGTCCGTAAATTAACGCACGCATGTGCGCATCCGTGCGCGTCCGTGTCCGTGTGAACTTTTTACTTTCGGTTTTTAAATGCTCTCAAACTTCGTTTTTGAGGCACATAATTTACTTTTCAGATAGCGTTTGGATAGAATTTAGTTGTTTAACTTCATATATGTGGTCAATTTGTCATGAAAGAGCCTATTTAGAAATAAAAATTCAGAGAACCGGCAGGGGCGGGCAGTTCCGCGAATTGTATCCGAATAAAGTAACCTATATTCGGCATGGCCCGTTTAGAAGTCTCCTTACTCTATGGAAGTCCTCCGTGCGTCACCCCCTGCAAACGAACTGCTGGAATTTTTTTTCTTTGTTTATCTCTGAATCGCCTACAATCCCTTTAACTTAACCACATGAACCCTAGTGATCCTATTCTGGGACAAACATTCCCCGGAAATAGCAGATCTATAAGCTCACAACGCATCACACTGTAACATGTTGTGAGCTTGTAGATCAGCTATTTTCTGCAAAGATATTTAATGTAAAGAGGATAAAAGGAGGGGCCTTGTATAGACCCCTGGGGAACTCCAGTCAATTTAGTATAATAGGGATTAATTTTACTTAATCTCAGTACTTCTTCCTCCCCTGAGTGTGTGTGTGTGTGTGTGTGTGTGTGTGTGTGTGTGTGTGTGTGTGTGTGTGTGTGCGTGTGTGCGTGTGTGTGTGTGTGCATGTGCGTATGTGTATGTGTGTGTGTGTGTGTGTGTGACCTGTGTGTCTGTTGGTTCCATCCAGGTTGGCAAACTCAATGTGTCTCTCCTTAAAGTCGCTCCAGTAGATGTGATCGTTGATGTAGTCTAACGTCAGGGCGTAGGGCTGGTAGATCTTATCCTTCACGATGATGCTCCTGTTAGTGCCGTCCATCCCCATCCTCTCTATGTGGGGGTTGTAGTAACCTCTGTCTGTCCAGTACAAGTACCTGTCAGGAGACACTGAGTCAGGGTCACTGTTTGACATCTTTACTGACAATGTAACATATTGTTGTTGTCGGGCAGAAACCTTGAATCTCCATAATTCAACTTTTTATGTTTAGTTTTTACATTAACTCTCTCAGTGCCAAGCCCTGAGTTATCCCGAGTTTTTTCTGAATGCCCTCAGTGCCAGAATGAGAAATCCCGAGTTTTTACTTTTTACTGTGATCGCGCAATTCTGTTTATTTTTCATCATCAGTTTCGCTTTCTGATTCCTTCAGACTCACCGGGTTCCGGATTCATGACACGGATTCCGTTTCCGGTTCTCTTTTTTTTTTCCCGGTCATTTTAGGCCAGAATAGGGAAAAACACGGTTTTTCACACGGTATAAAAAACGAACGGAGTGCTCCACTGTGTGTGTGTGTGATGCACACACAGTGGAGTATGTGGGAAAATGTGTTGCAAATAATGAATTGTATCTAATTTGTAGATGTGATTCAGTGTTTTTGTATCCGTGGTGTTTCACAGGATGGTTGATACATTCAGTTGATACATGTCACCACAGTGTGAGGTTCATGATGTCACCACAGTGTGAGGTTCATGATGTCACCACAGTGTGAGGTTCATGATGTCACCACAGTATGAGGTTCATGATGTCACCACAGTGTGAGGTTCATGATGTCACCACAGTGTGAGGTTCATGATGTCACCACAGTGTGAGGTTCATGATGTCACCACAGTGCTCTTACCCGTAGCGTACATCCACAGCCATGGCCTCTGGCACCACCAGGCCGGTGTTGACCAGGACTGTTCTGTACGACCCGTTTAGTTTGGACACCTCTATGGTGTTCCTGTCTCTGTCACAGTCACACCAGTACAGGTTTCCTGCCACCCAATCAACAGCCAGACTGGATGGAAAGGTGATCAACGTGTTGTGAAGGACCTGTCAATCAACCATACACATACTCTGTTTTATGCAATTAGTACAATAATGTCTTATAGGGTAGAGTATTTTCATTAGTTTATCAAAAGAAAATTAAAAAATCACACCCTGTGTGAAGTGGGCGGTGTCTTGCTAGCTAATCACAATACTGAATGGAGTCAACCAATCATGTACAAAAAATAAATACATTTATTAAAACACTCTTTATGATGGAAGAAACCATAACTTTAAAAAAACAAATTTATGTTTTTGTCTCCGCCGGAGGTGGAGAGTATGTTTTCGCTTCGTCCCGCCGTGTGTTAGCATGGCCCCTAGCCAAGCTAACATTGGTCAAGCTCCACGTGACACGTGTCAATATGTTGACACCAATTGTAGAATAACTACGATCAAATAGTAGACAGGACGTCAAAAAAATGGAATCAAAGGTTGGTACTTTATATAGGGAAAAAAAGGTTGATACAAATAGTACAAAAACGGTCTTTTTAGACGGGTTAGCTTTAGCTTTCATTCATTCGGTCCACGGAGCTAGGATTGCACAATAACACTGACCCCGCGTCTCTTTACATCCGGTTTACCGCTAAGCCTAATGGGACATGCAGTTTTAGTTAACCCCTTGTTAGGTATACAAATAGAAACGTAACAATACAGTGTCAAAACAATGTTTCTCAATAAACAATATCAATAACTGTATTAAATGAACTCTTTCCCTTTTAACTGCTTTTAACTGTAAATAATACTTTATGAATTATCATCTTTTAATCAATCATGCAAATTAACTATGTAACCCAATTAAGTTACAACATCCTCCCCCCATGAATTACTTGTTCATTCAATCTCAAGACAGTACAGTAACTGAATAGGTCTTCTTAGCAAAGTCCCTGAGGGAGTGCGGACTATGCACGACCTGACAAGTCCATCTCGGCCTGTAAACAGTTCTGTGATTCTTCCCAGTTTCCAGGTTTGTCTGGGGGTGTTATCTTCTCCGATGAGTACAACGTCACCCACTTTCAGTGGGGTGGGCGTCGGTGTGTCACAGCGGTGTGCTGACTTCAAGTCCAGCAGGTAATCCTTACGCCAGGCGCTCCAGAAGCTGGTTGTGAGTCTCTGCCTGTACTTCCATCTTCTTGTGATCTCTGCCTTGTTGGCAGTTGGGTGCTGTGTGTCAGCAGGGAAGGGCTTTGGTGGCAGAGAGGTCAGTCGTTTTCCCACCAGAAAGTGGGCGTGGGTCAGTGGCTGTGGCTCATCCACTTCATTGTGCACAAATGTCAGAGGCCTAGAGTTTATGATAGCCTCCACCTCTGTCAGTACTGTGCACATCTCTTCAAAGTTGAGTGAAGCTCTCCCAAGAACTTTCTTCAGGCATGTTTTCACTGATCGGACGAGTCTCTCCCAGAATCCGCCCCACCAGGCTGCTCGCTCTGCGATGAACTTCCAGGTGATGCCTCGTTCTGAGAAGAACTCTAACAGCTGGGGTTCTTTGATTGCTTTCCACAGCTCTTTCAGGTCTTGATCAGCTTTCTTGAATGTTCTAGCATTGTCTGAGTAGATTATTTTGCATAATCCTCTTCTTGATATGAATCTTTTCAGCGCTAACAGGAATGTCTCTGTTGACTGATCCGAGACCAGTTCCAGGTGTACTGCTCTGGTTACAGCACAGGTGAATAGCGCGATGTATGACTTCTTCACAGAATCATCTGCCTTCACATAAAGCGGCCCTGCAAAATCCGCACCTGTGACTTCGAATGGTGGGGATTCAGTTATTCTGTCTTTGGGCAAGGGCGCAGTGATCTGCTTTCCGGCTTTTGCCTTGAATCTTTTGCAAACTGTGCAGCTTGCCACAGTTCTCTTGACTAGCTGCCTGGCACGTAGGATCCAGTATCTCTCTCTCACTTGAACGAGAGTGTCTCTCACTCCTGAGTGCATCACTTTTTCATGACATGACTTTATCAGCAGTTCTGAATATCTGTGTTTATTGGGCATAATCCATGGGTGCTGCTCTCTGAATGTGAAGTCAGACTGCTGCAGCCTTCCTCCCACACTGAGCAGCTCGTGTTCATCCAGGAAAGGTTTGAGTTCTTTGATTTTGCAGTCATTGTTCAGGCCTTTTTCTGCCTTCAGTTGTTTCATCTCCTGGCTGAAACTCTGTTGTTGTGTTGTCTTTATCCAGTACTTTTCTGCCTCGAAGAGCTCGTCAGCAGTCAGTTCTCCTCTTTTCTTTGTTTTTGTTTGAGAATTGGCTATGAATCTCTTTATCCAGGCTGTCACTCTGAGGACTCTTTTCAGCTTGCTGTATCGTTCCAATTCTAACACTGGTTCAGTGGGGTCTGTGTCATTTGCAGCGAGCTGTACAATGACCTGTTGACTGGACTTTAGTTCTGCATTCACCTTGTCTGGAACATTGTCACTTTCAGTCTCCTCTGACTGATCAGGTGATGTCAGAACGCTGGGCCCGTTCCACCATAGCTGGTTCTGTATCAGGCTTTCAACACTTTGTCCTCTTGTGGGGAGGTCAGCTGGATTTATTTTCCCTGCGATGTGTGACCATGTCTCAGGGTTGGTCAGTGACTGGATCTCTGTCACTCTGTTTGCGACAAACTGTTTCCACTTCTTAGCTGAGCTGCAAATCCAATGCAGTGTAATCATAGAGTCTGTCCACATTTTTATCTGGTTTGGTTCCAGTTTTAGAGTTGTCATCAAGTTGTTGGCTAGTCTCGCTCCAATCACAGCTCCCATAAGCTCCAGGCGTGGCAGTGTCATTTTCTTGAGAGGGGCCACCCTGGATTTGGATGCGACTAGGCTCATCGTAGGTTCTCCGTCTGGTGATTCACCTTGCAGGTAGGCTGCCGCACTGTAGGCTCTTTCACTTGCGTCGCAGAACACATGTAGTGTCAGGGCATGTTTGTTTTCTGGTTGCATGTCGGTTCGATACCACCTTGGTATGGCGAGCTGGTGTAGCTGGGGTAGTTCTGAACACCACTGTTGCCATTCTCGTGTCAGGTCAGGTGGTAGCTCTTCATCCCAGGAGAGTCCTCTCTCCCACATTTCTTGAAACATGCACTTAATTCTGATTGTGAAAGGTGTCAGGAACCCGAGTGGGTCATAGATGCGTGCAGCTGACTGCAGAACACTTCTCTTGGTGTTCTTCTTTTCTTTTAGTATGTTCAATAGCGGTCTGAGGTCAAAGGTGAAGTCATCCGTTTCTGGTCTCCACACTAGGCCTAACACTTTGAGCACTGCTCCGTGTGTCTCTGGTGCCAGTGTGTGGTCTGTTGTGCCCTCCTCCCATTTCTTCTCCAGCTCATGAGAGTTGGTCATCCACTTGCAGAGGTCCATGCCTGCTGTTGACAGTATTTGTTTAGCAGTGGTTGTCACATGGTAGGCCTCTTCAACACTGTGTGAGCTAGCAATGAAATCATCCACGTAAAGTGATTCTCTTAATGTCTCTACAACCTGTGGTTGTTCTGTTTCATATTGTTTCAGGTGCTTTCTGATTGTAGCTGCGAGTAGGAATGGACTTGGGGAGGCCCCGAACACCACTCTGGTCATCCGCAGCACACGCAGCTCTCCATCCTCTTCTCCACTTGGTGGGCCTGTGAGCCACAGGAATCTCACTGCATCTCTGTCTCTCTCCACTATGGAGATCTGCAGGAAAGCCTTCTTTATGTCAGCCATGAAGGCTATTTCATGTTTTCTGAATTGTATGAGGACACTGAGGAGATCTGGATTCAGGTTTGGTCCTGTGAGCAGACAGTCATTGAGGGATGGGCGGCCATCTTCATGAGACGACGCATCAAACACCACTCTCAGTTTTGTGGTCACTTTGTCTTCTCGGAGTACTGCGTGGTGAGGTAAGTAGTATTTCACATTGTCTTCACTTGCGTTGTCTTCTGGCACATCCTCTGCAATGTTCTGCTGTAGATAGTCCTCCACTACTTCATTGTATCTGCTGTAGAATGTGACATCTTTCTTTAGTCTTCTCTTCAGACCTTCGAATCGTTTTTTAGCAACTCTGTAGTTGTCTTGGAGCTCTGCTCTTTCTGGTTTCCATGGCAACTCCACGTGGTATCGTCCATCTTTGAAAGTTGCTGTTCTCTCGAACATCTGCAGAGCCTCTTCTTCTGCTGGGTTCTGTGTGTTTTCACTTGTGATACCCAGAGACTCAATTTCCCAGAATGCACTTAGTTGCTTGGAGACAAGTGTGTCCTCTTCAAGTGGAATGAACATGCAGGTTGCCTCTGAGACACTTGACATGGACACTGGACCCTGCACAGACCATCCGAAGGTGCTCTCCAGTGCAACTAATGTCTCTGTCAGTCTCTCCACCCTTCCTGAGACTATTTGCCAGTAGTAGTCTGCTCCTATCAGGACAGAGAGCTCAGGATCATCATCATTACCTGGGAAGTCTGCTAGTTGTAGTCCCTTTTTCTTGAGCTCATGTTGAATCTGGTCACCAGGAACTTTCATCACAGCTGAGCACACCTGGGGGTTTCTATGGCCTCAATTTCAATTCTCTGCTTGTTGTCCCAGACATTCTCCAAAATGACTCTCACTGTGTTGCGTTGTGACATTGTAGGGACAGAGGAGCCAAAAGTGTGAAGAGTGAGTGTCTCTTGTCTTATTACTGGTAATTTCAGGCTCTTCACAAGGTTTTCATGGATGAAGCTTCTCTGACTCCCTCCATCGAGTAAGCAGCGAGCTATTTTTCTGCCTAATGGGCCTGTCACCCATGCCTTAGCAGTTTGTAGCAGCACAGTGTTCTGTCCATCTGGTTTCATCTTCGCTGAGTGAGGAATTACTGAGGAAACAACAGCCTCTCCTGTCACAGTGGGGGGCTGCACCTCACTTTTCTCACTTTGCATGACTTTGCAATGTGTCTCTGTCCCAGACACACAAAGTTTTCAGATTTGTGTTCTGCACTGTCACAGAATAAACAGTTGTGTGTCTTCTGGCTGGCTGTGTGCAGTGCAGCAGCAGATTGCATGCTGGGTCTGTTCATTTTAGTGTCATTGAATGAGCATGACTGCTTCCATGGTTTGCTTTCTGGTTTCTGTTCTTTCTGGGTGTATGACGTTGTCATTTGCAGTGCTCTTTCCCTGCTCTGAACCTCCTTCTGTAGGAATTTGACAATTTCATCAACCTTCCATTCATCATCATTTCCCCTCTGACGGCTATATTCAAGAGCTATGTCATCTGGAATCATCTTCATTAAAATTGGGCATAGTAGGCTCCCATATGTGTCTGACACTACACCCAGTGACTCCAAACTCCTAATTTGAATCTCACATTCATCATATAGCTGCCTTAATACATGCACATCAGAGGATTTCTTCACAGGAGTTCAGCAGCCTTGTCATGTGAGCATTGATAACCAGATCTTTCCTTCCAAATCTGCTTTGCAGTAACGTGATAGCACTGTCATAATTAGCATCAGTAAGCATCAGTCCTGCTACTGCCTTTGCAGCTGGTCCTGTGAGATACGTTTTCAGGTAGGTGAACTTCTCACGTTTACACAGTGCATCATTTGTGTGAATAGCAGTCTCATACTGGCTCCAAAACTCCTGCCATCTACTGACATCTCCATTGTATTTATCAATGATCAACTTCGGTAGCTTCACAGACTGTCTGTGTGCTAATGAGTTAGCTGAGTTACCGTCGCTCACCCTTTGCTGCGTTGGTGCTTGGAGCTGCTGGCTTTGATCCTCCATTTTCTTCACCATGCGCTGTGCGCGGCTCTTATACGAGATGACACGTTGTTTGTAGTCCTCCGTTGTTTCAATCTCGTTCTCCAAGTCGTCCAACGACGTGAGCCGTTCAATATCATTGTCCAGCTCAAATAGACTGTCCTCCCTTGAGGACAACATGTCCAATAAAGTGCTCAAATTCTCAATGTCCGGGTCTGGCTTCGTTATTTCTCCGTCTATCTGGTTCAAAAGACGTGTAGTACTACCTCGGATTGTACCCCGTTTTCTTCTCATTCTTTCCATATCTGTCCTCCTACGTTCCTCTTCTGTCTTTTTAGCAGCGGCTGCAGCTGCTGCTGCGAGTTCCCTCTCGCTCATAATTCCCGGGTTTCGGCACCAAAAAATGTAGAATAACTACGATCAAATAGTAGACAGGACGTCAAAAAAATTGAATCAAAGGTTGGTACTTTATATAGGGAAAAAAAGGTTGATACAAATAGTACAAAAACGGTCTTAGCTTTAGCTTTCATTCATTCGGTCCACGGAGCTAGGATTGCACAATAACACTGACCCCGCGTCTCTTTACATCCGGTTTACCGCTAAGCCTAATGGGACATGCAGTTTTAGTTAACCCCTTGTTAGGTATACAAATAGAAACGTAACAATACAGTGTCAAAACAATGTTTCTCAATAAACAATATCAATAACTGTATTAAATGAACTCTTTCCTTTTTAACTGCTTTTAACTGTAAATAATACTTTATGAATTATCATCTTTTAATCAATCATGCAAATTAACTATGTAACCCAATTAAGTTACAACACCAATGCCTTTGATTGGCTAGAGGGACGTATGACGAAATAAAATCCTATAAATAGGTGTGTCACTTCAAAAAGCCGTTTACAGTACAAATCACCCGTCCGTGCGTGTGTGTGTGTCCCTCTGAGAACACCTAACATTGGTCAAGCAAAGGCGCAGAAGGCCAAAGCTAAGAAAGCATACTCATCTACAACAGTAACACAGAAGAGGACTATAGAGTTGAATTGATCCCACAACAAGGCCGAAGTCTTAAAGGGTCTACACCATGAAAATCACTTTTTTCTTGTTTTTTTGTATTTTTTGGGGTTTTTTTTTTTAATTCAGTCATTCCTTCTCATTTCATGGATTTCCAGAATGGGCGTGTCTGAACAGGCGATCTCAGAATGGCAATGTTTATGATGTCATCAACATTTTTGATGGCAAACCCAATGTTAAATGAAAAGTGCCCGAATCGCTCCGAAACTTTTTCTACCCCCCCTAAGTGGGGGTCTACGAACAAATACTTCGGACTCGGATTCTGGCTCCGCCCCCCGGAAGTGGGTGAAACAGGCACCTCAAACACTTGGTGGAATTGTTCAAAAATGTTCAAAGTGTTTTTTTTTCAATTTTGTATTTTTCTTAGATGCTTCTTTTTATGCAGAATTTTTCCATTTCTTTTTTTTTTAATATATTTTTTTATTAACAGAATTTTGTATTAACAGAATTGCTCAGTAGCCCCCCCCCCTGCCCAAGAGGACGTTTTGGTATTGCAGCTGAAAGTGCTGTATAAGCCAGAGACAATTGACTTGGGATGAGTATATCTGAGTGATGATTTAGGCTCAAACCTTTTGAAAAAGGTTTGAGGGACATACACCATATGATATTAAATATCAAATATTTTTTTTAAATTCATGGTGTAGCTCCTTTAATACTGTAACAATTGGCCACCTTGATCAAATACATTATGTAGCACTAGAGAAAACTGACATAGATCAAACACACCAATCAACTGCTGAAACTGTTCAAGACAATGAAGATGAAGAAGACAGACAAGCATTTGAACAAACCAGTCAATTACGAGGACTCCCATATGACACATTGCTTCAAGAAGAACATTTTTTAGATGCAGACACTACATATTCAGTCGCCCCTGCAGAACACCAAAAAACACGCGCATTCTACCAAGACGACCCGTTCTACCAAGACGACCCGTGCTATTAAAATAGCACGGGTTAAATACTTTAAATACAAGTACAAATACTCTGAATTATATGTGTACTGTAAGTAATTTGAATTCAGTTTCTCTTCCTGTCATTCATCCTCATCATTGTCATTGTCACACTGACCTGGACGTCACTGCCATTGATGTGCATGCGACTGATCATGGGGGGCTGGGATTCGTGGCTACTACTATAGCGGTTATCTTCTATCCAGTAGATCATCTGCTGCTGATGGTCAAAGTCCAGAGCCTTCACACCGCCCTGTCACACCACATCAGTTGTGTTAGTCTCAGACAGGAATACATTCCAGCATGTCAAAAGCAGTGTGTGTAGAATATTGTATAGGATTACATAGGATGTGTTGTTATGTCTAATGGTTTTCACCTGTTTGAGCTCTGTGGAGCTGGAGCCGTCCAAGCTGATCTTCATCAGGTTGAGGCCGGTGGCTACGATGAGGAAGGGCTCCACCTCTGGAGAAAGTGAGACATTACATTTGAGTTGGTTTACCTTTAAAAATATACAAAAACCGGGAAAGCATCCGTTTCATTTTAGATTTTAGTGTTGGCTATTAGAAAATATTGCAGTGCGTCACTTCATGCTGCGCTGCAAGCTTGTAGATCTGCCATTTTTGAAAATGTTTAAATGTTTTGAATCATTCAGATTTCTTTTAACACAAATCTTCTCTTTTGGGGGTCCCTGGCACAAAACATTTTCAGACGGGGGTCCGCGCCCAAATACATATCATTTTGGGGGTCCTTGGCACACAGAAGCTTGAGAACTACTGATTTAGAAGACATTTGTAGAATGGGTCTCAGGTCTTAATGTTTAAGTTTCAGGCACCTCAGCTGTGGAACCTTCTCCCAGTCTCAGTCCGTGAAGCAGACACACTCTGTATATTTAAGACTAGACTAAAAACCTTTCTCTATGATAAAGCCTATAGCCGAAGTGTATAGACTCAGTCACCCTATAGTCCACCATGTTTAAAAAGGTTGGGATGTGTTTCCTCTCTTTGTCAAACACATCACTGACACAGTGAAGCTGCTGTATTTACTGACTCACCTTTTATTCACTTTAAATACAACAAGTAAGACGCGCGAACGCAGCTCGAAAATATTGTGTATTTACGGACTTGTAATCCGTGTTATTTCACTGTGATGGGGAGAGAACATTGACTGTGTGTGTGTGTGTGTGTGTGTGTGTGTGTGTGTGTGTGTGTGTGTGTGTGTGTGTGTGTGTGTGTGTGTGTGGCAGGCTGGTGTGCATTGTCTAAATTCCTGCACTCTGGCGCACTCTGGAGGCAGCTTACGGGCAGTGCACGCATGTGAGTCACATGGGGGCTTGAGCCAATGAGAGCATGAACACAGACACACACACACACACACACACAACCTGAGCAGGGTTACATAGTAAGCTCCACTTGGTCGGAGGCGCCTCCTTCCACGTTCGCAAATATATACATATTTCACTGGTTACAATATAAGAGTTATAGAGGGGCTGCGATTTAATTAAACACAGACAGACAGACAGACAGGCAGACAGACAGACAGACCTGTTGTGTTGTGTGTTGGTTCATTCTGGAGAGCTGAGGAGAAACATAAAAAACTAAATGAGCTTCAGTGTAACAGCTGGTTGGTTGTTGTGGTTTATCTGTTGAAATACAGGACAAGATGTCCTTTGTTTCTCCTGTTTGGTGCTATTTATTTGACATTCACAGGGTGGGAATGAGGAACTATCATTTATATCAGAAATAACAAAATACAAATCAATGACAATCAATAGTTTGTTGTAAACTAACAGGTTGGTTGTCATTTAGTGATTTGGTCACACAGACCTTCATCACTAACAAACTAATATAATTATCCTTCAAACTCAGTTGTCAGCTGTGGAACACGCCTGACAAGTTGTCCAATAACATGAGTTTTCAGGGGGTCAAGTGGCCTCAAGAAAAGGACATTTGTGCTGCAGAGCTTCCTGTTAGAGCTAAGAGTGACTACAAAGTTAACGTACTAATGTACTTTGATGTCATCCTAGAGTTCAACACTCACTGATGAAGACAATGAGCAAGATAATTAATACATACATACATAATATAACATTCATACATACATATAACATACATGTATAACATACATACATAATATAACATGCATGGATGTGTTTCACAGCAATCAGACACTGTACTGTGTTCATGATTTGCAGCATTTTGTGCAATCTTCTGTGTGCCACTCCTACAAACTTTGGAAGCCAATCGTAGCCAATCCATCATTTGTACCGATTTAAGTGAGGTTTGGACAACATCTGTAGACGTATATCAGAAAATATGGTTTACAAAAATAGGCCTCCTGGTGGCTTTATAACAGGCCGACGTGAAACCTTTTGGGCAGAGGTTCTTCCTTGGCCTCCAGGAAGTGTGCGTACAAAGTTTCACGCCGATCGGTCCAACGGTGCCGGAGATTAGCTGCTCACAGACACACGGATGAACAGGGTGAAATCGTAGTCTCCGGCATTCAGCCGTCCGTCCTGGCGGAGATAATGCATGGAACCTCATGCTTTCTCACAACATCAGCAGCACCACTCCTGCTGTGATTCACTGTTAGTGTCTCATTCACCTCCTAAACCCCCTCACAGCACCAGTATACACATTCACCCCCCCAGAGGCGAAGCGTCATGAGGGCCAGTGGGGGCCCGCTCAGACCCTGGCTGCCCCGTCTAGCTGCTCAAACTCCTGGGCAAGATTCAACAGAAAAAATAATTCTGCTCCGACAACAATAGATACATTACTGCAGTAACGTGACCGGCGGCTCATGTTACTGCAGTGATACATTGGTTGCCCCATTCACACCTTTTACAAAGCTAAAAGCTGCCTAAATCCTGCATATCAATGGTCCAAGTGACGCCAATGAATCAATAAATAAGATAAACCCGGCAACTACAACAACGCATATGAGACCATATTCACACGGCGGCCATGTTGCTATTAAGTCAATGAACCCACCCCGGTTGCCACGGCAACGGGGTGGCACTTTCAATGTTAAATTCCAAAATGTCCACCGTGTGAATATGGTCTATTGAGCTGGACATACTGTATGGTGATGACAATAAAGGAAAGAACAACCTTATATTCAGGTACATGTGACTCAGTACAGTGGTTTGTTTGAGACACAACTAGCTCATGGTAATTATTCAGCTTTTTACAGATTATGAAAGTGCAGAATATAAGCTTTCAAATGACATTCATTGAAATGGGAACATATTTATTCAACCCCTAGCCACTCCTCTAATCACTCCCCCATTATCACCTTTCAGTCAGCTGTATAGAAACTTGATGCAACACAATTAAAATATTGCCCACTGTTACAAGACATAATGACATTGCAAAAATTACATTGATGTGATTCTTTTAAACTGCCAATTAAGTATTATAACTATCTATTGTATGTAAATACTGCCATGCTTATAAAACAGAATTGCCTAAAGACCAGTGTGGTTAGATATTTATCCTGGATTTGGGAGAATCCAGGAGAAACTCCCAAAATTAACCAGAACACAGGAAATTACATCTACTATGTTAAAAAGTTTCTGGGGGTGGACCATTTTAAGGGTCCATTTGGTTTATTTGAGAACTACTGGCCTATACTAGAACATAAATAAACAAACAAAACATCTTAACAGCTCATTAACCACATTACTGGTATCCTGTATTTTTAACCTTCTGATCGTTATTTCTAAGCAATGACCAACATGATAATGTACAGTGTGTATAATAGTGTATATACTGTACAATGCCACACAGTGTGAGCTTGTAGATTGGCTATTTTCAAAACATTTAGGATTATTTTTGGATCATTTTAACAACACACATATTGTATGGGGGTCCCTGCCATGAAATATTTTCTGTATAAATTATTTTGGGGTCCCTGACATGAAACCACTGTTATATTAGACTCCATACTAAGCTGTGTATAAATACATCTGACCCTTGACCCCTCTGTGTACCATGATGACATTACATTACAGTCATTTAGCAGACGCTTTTATCCAAAGTGACTTACAATAAGTGCATGAACGTTAACCCCTACAGTATACCAAGACTGTACACTAACCCTTTGTTTAGACAGATACTAGGTTCATTGTTTACCTGGTATCCTAGTTTATTTGAGCCATTACATTGTTCTCTTAGCTCTCTATGTGATTTATTGCCTTTTCATTGACTAGAGTTCATGTTTACTCTGCTTATTTAAATCTTGTTTGTCTAGGTCACTCTGGATAAGTATCTACTAAATGTAGAATGTAGAACATGTAGAATTATAGTTTTGTTGTTGTCTGAGAGGCTGTTTTGTATTTCTTTTTTATTATATTGCATTATTTATTTATTTATTTATTTTTTACTTTGTTGCCTAATTTTAACATGTTCAAAATAAAGATTTCATTCATTCATTAAATGTCTTGTACATTTGTGATACAATACAGAAAAATGTAAGAATTGAGGAGCTGATCACCCCCTCAGTCCTATCTTAACAACAACATGGTGACTGGACCCTCAGTCCTATCTTAACAACAACATGGTGACTGGACCCTCAGTCCTATCTTAATAACAACATGGTGACTGGACCCTCAGTCCTATCTTAACAACATGGTGACTGGACCCTCAGTCCTATCTTAACAACAACATGGTGACTGGACCCTCAGTCCTATCTTAATAACAACATGGTGACTGGACCCTCAGTCCTATCTTAACAACATGGTGACTGGACCCTCAGTCCTATCTTAACAACAACATGGTGACTGGACCCTCAGTCCTATCTTAACAACAACATGGTGACTGGACCCTCAGTCCTATCTTAACAACAACACGGTGACTGGACCCTCAGTCCTATCTTAACAACAACATGGTGACTGGACCCTCAGTCCTATCTTAACAACAACATGGTGACTGGACCCTCAGTCCTATCTTAACAACAACATGGTGACTGGACCCTCAGTCCTATCTTAACAACATGGTGACTGGACCCTCAGTCCTATCTTAACAACATGGTGACTGGACCCTCAGTCCTATCTTAACAACATGGTGACTGGACCCTCAGTCCTATCTTAACAACAACATGGTGACTGGACCCTCAGTCCTATCTTAACAACATGGTGACTGGACCCTCAGTCCTATCTTAATAACAACATGGTGACTGGACCCTCAGTCCTATCTTAACAACATCATGGTGACTGGACCCTCAGTCCTATCTTAACAACATGGTGACTGGACCCTCAGTCCTATCTTAACAACAACATGGTGACTGGACCCTCAGTCCTATCTTAACAACATGGTGACTGGACCCTCAGTCCTATCTTAACAACATGGTGACTAGACCCTCAGTCCTATCTTAACAACAACATGGTGACTGGACCCTCAGTCCTATCTTAACAACATGGTGACTGGACCCTCAGTCCTATCTTAACAACAACATGGTGACTGGACCCTCAGTCCTATCTTAACAACAACATGGTGACTGGACCCTCAGTCCTATCTTAACAACACGGTGACAGGACCCTCAGTCCTATCTTAACAACATGGTGACTGGACCCTCAGTCCTATCTTAACAACATGGTGACTGGACCCTCAGTCCTATCTTAACAACAACATGGTGACTGGACCCTCAGTCCTATCTTAATAACAACATGGTGACTGGACCCTCAGTCCTATCTTAACAACATGGTGACTGGACCCTCAGTCCTATCTTAACAACAACATGGTGACTGGACCCTCAGTCCTATCTTAACAACAACATGGTGACTGGACCCTCAGTCCTATCTTAACAACAACACGGTGACTGGACCCTCAGTCCTATCTTAACAACAACATGGTGACTGGACCCTCAGTCCTATCTTAACAACAACATGGTGACTGGACCCTCAGTCCTATCTTAACAACAACATGGTGACTGGACCCTCAGTCCTATCTTAACAACATGGTGACTGGACCCTCAGTCCTATCTTAACAACATGGTGACTGGACCCTCAGTCCTATCTTAACAACATGGTGACTGGACCCTCAGTCCTATCTTAACAACAACATGGTGACTGGACCCTCAGTCCTATCTTAACAACATGGTGACTGGACCCTCAGTCCTATCTTAATAACAACATGGTGACTGGACCCTCAGTCCTATCTTAACAACATCATGGTGACTGGACCCTCAGTCCTATCTTAACAACATGGTGACTGGACCCTCAGTCCTATCTTAACAACAACATGGTGACTGGACCCTCAGTCCTATCTTAACAACATGGTGACTGGACCCTCAGTCCTATCTTAACAACATGGTGACTAGACCCTCAGTCCTATCTTAACAACAACATGGTGACTGGACCCTCAGTCCTATCTTAACAACATGGTGACTGGACCCTCAGTCCTATCTTAACAACAACATGGTGACTGGACCCTCAGTCCTATCTTAACAACAACATGGTGACTGGACCCTCAGTCCTATCTTAACAACACGGTGACAGGACCCTCAGTCCTATCTTAACAACATGGTGACTGGACCCTCAGTCCTATCTTAACAACATGGTGACTGGACCCTCAGTCCTATCTTAACAACAACATGGTGACTGGACCCTCAGTCCTATCTTAACAACATGGTGACTGGACCCTCAGTCCTATCTTAACAACAACATGGTGACTGGACCCTCAGTCCTATCTTAACAACATGGTGACTAGACCCTCAGTCCTATCTTAACAACAACATGGTGACTGGATCCTCAGTCCTATCTTAAAGGGGAACTTCGCCGATTTTGCTGCCCATAGCGTCAAATGACGTTTTCCGCGGGTTCTCACCTATGTCCGCACTACATGGTGTCTCAGTGAGACCAACCCCACACACACCCCAAGGGGTGTCTCCCAAAGAGTGGGATCAGCCTTCTTTCTCCCTGATCGCGTCGGTAAACACTCCGTGGGAGGAATACTAACACAACAGATATTTATTTGAACCATAAAACACAGAAGAGCAGCTCCACCGCAGAGGAATTCAACAGGCTGTATGCTGAAATCATGGTGGACACAGCTTGGATTAATTACTTTATAGAGTAAGTAATGATTGCTGTAAACGTTATGCCAATTTGACATAATAATCCAAGTGTAATTGTACTTGATTGCTTTAATGTTAGAGATTAATAAAGTTAGGGTAGTAGTATACAATGTGTAGTTGACTTCTGATAGACGCATGCACGCAGAGCAGTGTTGTTTACATTGTCGTTCCATAGCTAGCCAAATGCAAAGCTAAACCACTTGTGTGACAAGCCAAATTTATGCTTTGTCTCTTGTCAGATTTCAAATATAAAGTGCTTATGCCATGGCCACGGATGTTACAATTTGAATCGGCTGGGTGCAAGTACCCGTATCTTCCGTATTGTTTAAATAAAAGCATTTTAATCTGATCGGTGGTCATTTTCTCATAAACCTCCCAACCGATCGCATAAGGGTCGCATAATAAATGGCCACTGATCGGATTAAAATGCTTTTTTATTAAACAATACGGAAGATACTGGTACTTAGACCCACCTGATTCAAATTGTAACATCCGTGGTCATGGGATAAGCACTTTTTATTTGAAATCCGAACGTTTATGTAGATGTACGGATTGTACATGTAGAAAGTGCAAACACCAGGTTGAAGTTCCCCCATGACAGTCATGTTTCAGGGCTACGTCGCCGGGTCCCGAAAATAGCAGATCTACAAGCTCACAACGCGTCAGACTCGACACTTTGTGAGCTTGTAGGTCTGCTATTTGCGGCTTGCATGCAATATTAGTATAGATTAGGCTTCACGTGGGATGATATCTATTTAATCTACAAGTGTAATCTAATGTGTTCTTTTCAACAGGACAGAATGTTGTTTCGCCTGCCTGCGGAAATGGAGTAACGTTCGGCTGATGAAGACCCCTGGGACTCGCCTTTTGAGATACAACCATATTCTTTTTCTAAATAAAACGATTACATTTACACCCTGCTTGCTCTACTCATTGATCACGGTACATTCTACATTGTATAAGCATTCATAATGACAAAATGTGAACCCCAATTCTATAAGGGTTCTTTTGAACTGTTTCATGATAGGAGATGGTCTTTCATTTGGCAGAATGGTACATAATTGCATTACAGATATAATAGTGAAAAACTCTTGTACATTCTGTTAGTATTTACTTCTACATGTAATCATAGTTTTTCTGGGGACCCCAGCACATTGGATTCAACTTTACTGGTCTTAGATACAATAGGCTATAGTAAAACCTAATATTATCCATATACACCAATTGAAAGCATGAAACGGTCTCATTTGAAAAAAGAGGAAAAAAACGATTAGGCTGTGTTTAGTTTACTATAAGATACAATCAAATCAATACAGAACACAATACAACAGCAGCCAAGACTAATAGTTTCACCTTGGCTTGCTGGCGCAACAAAGACACGGTGATGATGGGACTGACATCCTGGTATAGATATAGCAAACTTGCAATGGGTATTTCACGTGATCCAAGAAAGAACATGGCTTCGATGTCGTGTTTTGTGATCCAAAGGTAGACAAAAAAGTCGGAAAAGTTGGAACGTAACATTCAGTGTTGCCAGATCTTGTGAGAGAAATAAGCAACCAGGTATATGAAAACAAGCCCAAAAGAAAATACCTGTGCCAAGAGCACTTGAAACCTAGACATGGGTTATTTGAAAATTGCCGATCTACAAGCTCACAACGCGTAACGATGTGACGCAGTGTGAGCTTGTAGATCTGCTATTTTCCAAAAAATCTTGAGGGGAAAAAAGTGCAAAATGTGGAATATTTTTTAAACATTTTAACAACACATTTTTGGTAGGGTCTCCCTGGCAAATATGTTGGCGCGCAGTGCACAGATGAGGGTCCGTGGAAAAGTACATGAACATGTTTGAGAACCACTGGTTTAAACAACAATCAAAACATTTGGAAACGAGCCCAAATATCAATTACATTTTAGAAACCAGCCGCTTATAATAAGCAGACATGGCAACACTGGCCAATGCAATGTGCTGTATGTGTTTGTTGATGTTGTTGTAGTGAGAACTGGGAGGGGAAAGTTACAACGTAGACCACGCCCCCACGCAGCCTCCTCCCCACAAGGAAGTGCAGTGCCCCAAAGCATTGTGGTCATTGTAGTAATGCAGCCAAACCCCAGTCATCCAGTCAAAGTCAAGACTTCTATATTTTTCTGGCCATAGGGTGCAAATTTGAAATTTTGCTACTGTTATCTACTATATTATAATAGATCATTAATATATATATGATTAACATTGAGTGACTGCAAGTTCTTCCAGGGGTGTAATGCTCCTTTAACAACAACATGGTGACTGGACCCCTCAGTCCTATCTTAACAACAACACGGTGACTGGACCCTCAGTCCTATCTTAACAACAACATGGTGACTGGACCCTCAGTCCTATCTTAACAACAACATGGTGACTGGACCCTCAGTCCTATCTTAACAACAACACGGTGACTGGACCCTCAGTCCTATCTTAACAACAACATGGTGACTAGACCCTCAGTCCTATCTTAACAACAACATGGTGACTGGACCCTCAGTCCTATCTTAACAACAACATGGTGACTGGACCCTCAGTCCTATCTTAACAACAACATGGTGACTGGACCCTCAGTCCTATCTTAACAACAACATGGTGACTGGACCCTCAGTCCTATCTTAACAACAACATGGTGACTGGACCCTCAGTCCTATCTTAACAACATGATGACTGGATCAAGTCCCACAGTTGTAGTGAGCAGAGGGGAAGTCACAGACAGATCATAATAAACCTTTAATTCTCTGAATGTGGAATAATCCATGATTATGAAAGATAACTGTGTATTATTATTGGTGCTAAAATAAGGTGCTGTTATTGTTCCTGCAGGAAGTTACCGAAATGTTCTATTTAAGTCAAGTCTAGATAGAACCAAGTAGACAGTTGCAGGCCACTGTCTCTGTAAGTCATAAATTCCTACCCCCACTACCAGTTGGGGGTTCTAAACAAAGAGGTCACGCATACCGGCGGGGGTCGGGTTCTAGATAAGAGACAAATGGGCCTTTGTGTGGAAGACTGGGTGAGGAGTCTAACTTAGAAGTAGCAAGCCCCTACTAGGGGGTCTGCTCTACCATGACAGGAAATGGCAAGGAATCGCAAGGCTTTGTGGGTAATCAGAACTTCCTGTTACAGTCTCCTCCTTGAAGGAGGACTTAATTCAAGAAACTGATAAAGGAGCCTGTCTAGGAACAGACTTCAGATTCGATTCAAGTGGGCTAGAGTATGGGACCTGGCACCACTTGCTAACATCATGGCGAAAGAGGAATGAGTAAGAATTAACGCTGTTAACGATGATATTTCTGATGTATTCAAAATGGGGTGAAGATTCATGTCATTTAATATTGTTGTTCTATGTGTTTTGTTTTCTTTCAGGTTTAATAACCTAACCGTGACTTAAATGTATTAGATTTATGTATTATGTGTGATTAGTAATAAAACCATCTAAAAGACACAAGTTTGAGTGATTAGCTTAAAACACCTTCTTCTTTTGACCCCCTTTTTCATGGGTTTGGTAAACCGTAGCTTCACTGCACAAAGCAGGAGTACGATATGCCATAAAAATGAACAGTTATTAAACTCTAGTGTCCCCGGAGGGGACTTCTTTGAGTTTTAAGTATTAATTACATAGTTATTAAACTCTAGTAATCCCTGGAAGGGATTTCTTTAGGTTTAAAGTGTTTAATTACAAGTAATAAAACTATTCTTATGCCCCCGGAGGAGGCATTTTGAGTCAAAGTAGAATTACCTAGGTTAAACTGAGTTTAGTAATTGGAACTCTGCTTGTTATACAGTAATAAGACTGTAGTGTCCTCGTGGGGGACATCTTAGAGTTAATAAGCGAATGACACTGTGTTTGAACTCCGCTTATTACAGAGTTATTAAACTATTAATGCCTCTGTGGGAGGCTTTTCTGAGTTTAAAGCGTTTAATTACGCATTTATTAAACTATGCTGGTTTTTAATAAGGCCTTCAGAGTTTAAGTATTAATTACCTAGTCATTAAACTACTAGATTCTCTTAGAGTTTAAGTGTTAAGCAGTAATTAAACCACTAGTGTGTCTGAGAGGGACAACTAGAGTTGGATGAATCACTTGGAAAAGTTATAACCCGTGGTAGCCTATGTAATAGCTAGATAAGTATTAGGCCCTTGAAGCGGATGGTATAATTGAGTGATTTTGTGTGGTTGTAAAGATATGACACACTAAAAGTAATTGAATCATGCGTGTTATATAAAGAAATAACAGTATAAAAACTCCTATAGCCATAGGAATGAAAACACACTGTCTCTTTGAGATGAGAAGTGAGTTGTAACAAAATATTAGGCCTGGTTATGGGACAGGTTTTTAATATAGGTTCACAGAATTATCACCGGAGTAATGAACCAGTGCTAGTGTGAATAAATCAGCGCCGAAGAATCGGTGTGGGACAAAGAGTCTCCAACAGTCACAGCACAAAAGAGAGTCATCGAATCCACGGAGGCGAGAGAGGACACAGAGCCGGCGGCCTACAGCGTGACGCAAGGACCGAGGCATTGAATACTGTATGGGCCTACGAGAAGCCTACCGGGAAGAGACTTCAACCAGGTGCTATGAAACAAAGCCCCACAGTTTGCAAAAAGTGTGGAGAAAGGACTGTAGATTTGGGGATGCTGCGAGCCAACAAATTCTATTGACTGAGCTAAGAGTAAGGAGCTAGGAGGCAGGGGCTAGAGGCTAACCACAGGTTTGTAGCCAGGCTACCGCTAAGAGTTTGATTAGCGTACCAGAGAAGGTTAGAAGCTAAAGCCATCCGACCTGAGGGCTACCATTAGTGTCACTAGTTAAGAAGTGCGAAGCATCGAGTCTATTGTCTGAGACATCGCTAGCACAGTGCTAAGCTAACAGCCACTGAGAGGGGGTGGGGGTTGCTACCAGCTAACTTTCCATTGTCTAGCACAGTGCTAAGCTAACAGCCACTGAGAGGGGGTGGGGAATGCTGCTACCAGTAATTCAATGTTTAACCAGACTTTATGATAGACTGATACTGTGAGTAACTAGATGATTAGTGTACAAGAACAGGGGATCAATGGTAATCATTGTGGGTTAAATACTAGAATGTACATTGGTAGAGCAAAATATATCCTATCCAGTATTAATTAACAAAATTAACTAATGTAAGTAGACCATTAAAAGGCTTCTTGCGTGGAATGCTGATAGGGTGGGTGCTATTTTACAGGTTAGAACAGTGTTAATTAATTAGTGTTGTTATGAGCTAAAGGCTGAACAATGTTACTTGCTAAAAATAACTGACGATTACTGTCACAGCCCATTGAATTAAGACTAACTAACAGACCTTATACCCAAACAGGGGAGATGGAAGTGTTAGCTGAGTTAATAGGGAAGTGTGAAGCAGCTCAAGCAGTTTTTAGGAGGGAAGTAAAGTTTATTGTCCTGCTGGATTTACCAAAAGAAAGGGCGGTAAGGGAGCTAAGAGCCGAATTAGCTAGATTCCTTAAGGTTGTTACATATTCTATCGCCATACTAGAAATTGATGAAGAAAGTTCATCTGAGATCTGCAGGATGCAGGATGACTGTTGCCAAGAGTATGACGAAACATTGAGGCAGGTCTGGTTTGAAGCGGCCCAGGAAGAATATGGGTCCTGCTTCACACATCCCAAAGTGAGTGAACTCCCTGCTGTGAGGGAAGAGCCATTGTCTAACCCCTCAGAGATTGCAGCAGAGCCGGTCGTACCTGAAGAGGGGGTTGGGATCACCAGTCCTACACATGAGCCGGTCGTAAAGGACAAAGCAGCTGAAGGAGGTGAGACTGTAACCCCTACAGATACAGATAAGCCGGACGCTGCAGAGGGGGGCAGGAATGTCACACCTACAGATGGATCAGATGGGCCAGCAGACCTCAGAGTCAACCTAGATGACATCACTACTGCTCCAGAGGGAGGGGACAACGGAGAGACCCCATTCCACGCTGCGATCGAGAGAGCAGCTGCAAAGGTGCCACTGGCGATCGATAGAGCTGCTCCTGCGGAGGCCGCCGGGAACGCGGAGGCCGAGAGGGAGGTTCCAGAGGGAGCCAACGTCGCAGATGAGCAGACCGCCAGGAAGGCAGCTTCAATGGACGTCGCCACGGCGGTGAAAGTCTTCACCAATCCAATCAACGCGGAGGAGGTCGTGACAGCCGGCGGAGAGAAGCCATCGGCGGCGGGGGAGGTGGTGACCAATCCACTCAACGCAGAGGAGAAGCACGTCGACGCTACCACACCAGGGCGGAGGACCAGCCAGCCGGGGGGTCCATCCAAGCCCCTGTCTCACAAAGGTGGCAGGGGACCAGCTACCAGCGGACCGGTGGCGTTCGAGAAGGAAGCCGAGTCGCCTGGCAAGGGTGGCGTTCGCTCCAAGCGCCCGTATAACCAAGGTGGCAGGCGGCAAGCCGGAGGCAGATCGGTCGGGTCTGTCCGAAAACGGGGACTGGGCGCCAGACCAGCTCCCCCAAAACCCCTCAGAAAGAAGTCTGAGTGGGTAAATCTTGGCATCCGTGCGCCTGCTCGGAAAGAGAGGGGCGGATTGCAACGTCGGGTCCTTACAGTTCTGACCGCCAAAATCCAGGCAAAGAAGGTGCTTTATTTTGGTGGGGCTGTAACTAGAAAAAAGAAGGTGAAGATTAAAGATGAACTAACTATCCCTTCTCCACCCTCTGCGGAGGGGGCTGGGTGGAGCAGAGCTCCACGCTCTTTCTCGGCGGCGGCTGAGAGCAGCCCCCAGAAGGGGGTTGGTGGGATTGCTGTCCCACTGGCGGCCAGAAGAGTGCCATCAGACGGTGTTGCTGCTGCTGCGGAGACAGCTGCAGGGGATATCCATCCAGAGGGCGCCGCGGGGGACGTGACGGTCGAAGTAGAGACGCCTACGGAGAAAGCCGAGGGGAAGACCGACACCAATTCACACACCGACATCACACCACTGCAGAGCGGCGTGGCACCACCTAAGAAAGGTGGCCTTTGCCCCGAGCCTGAGGCCCTGTTGGGCCAAGGTGGGAGGCCTAAGCCAACGAGGAAGGCCGAGGGGGAGGAGACCAACTCCGCTCCACACTCCGCTACCACACCAGTGCAGAGCGTCGTGGCACCACCTAAGAAAGGTGGCCTTTGCCCCGAGCCTGAAGCCCTGTTGGGCCAAGGTGGGAAGTCAGTAGCGACGAGAGCCAGACCAGTCGAGCCTGAAGCCCTGTTGGGCCAAGGTGGGAGGTCAGTAGCGACAAGAGCCAGACCAGTCGAGGTAAAAATATGCGAATGTGAAACATGCAAACCTCCTGACCTCTTGAGAAAATGCGACTGTGAAATATGCAAACCTCCTGACCTCTTCGCACCAGTCCGGTGGGTCATGGGGAAATTGCGAGGGAAGAAGAAAAAAGTGAAGCAGAAAGTCACTGTCCCACCACAGTCATCAGCGCGGGCTGATGGTGGGATTGCAGTCCCACTGGTGGCCGAGAGTGCCAGCAAAGTGACACTGACAAACGAACTGTGATTCACACTGTGACCCTTTGAGTAGGTGGCAGTGTTATGAAGAAAGCCAAGTCCATGAGAAAGCGGCCTGGCAGCTGTGACTGGCTAGACAGGGGTTCAAGCCTTTGCAATAGGCTTGACTAACAGGTCTATCCAGTTATTAGCTGTGGACAGTGGTACGCAG
>NC_137626.1:1712376-1857047 GCF_963280865.1 Gymnoscopelus braueri
CCGTCAACGCTACAGTGAATTCTCCGCGAGATGTTAAGTGATGAGGGAACCGACCTACATCCCCACTCTGTAAGGAGATTCACAGCGTCCTCCTGACCGTGAGTGACTGACAGTGACGTGACGTTTGACTGACTTGTTGCTTGTTTCTTTTATTGCGGAGGTGGACCTTTCAGGAACATTCGTTTTGATCTGTGCTACAGGGTTGCGTCATTGAACGTTCGTTTGATCCGTTTCTGTGGCGTCTGTATCTGAACATTACCTTGTGCCTTGTGGATCTGTGATATTTGTGCTGAACACTGACTGGGGGGTTGTGGGGAAATAAGTGAATACACTGTCGGCAAACCAAGTACTCTGTGTGTGTGTATTTTCTTTATGATTTTCTATGGTATTGTGTGTTTATTGTTTGTTTCAGGGGTTGATAAATATATGGTAAGACAAAATCATATTTTGTCAATCCCTTGTACGGTTGTTGGTGGTATTATTATTTAAACCTTTTTGTCAGACTGGGACTCTGACTGGCACCCCGGCAGTTACCCCAGCAAACCGCTACATAAAAAGTGGCACCCCAGACTTAAAGCACGGGAAAAGGAAACAAACAAAACGTGTGCACACAATAAACCAAGGAATCCTCACCCTGGCTTGGTCTTAAAGGAAAACACACACTGGAGGAAAACTCGAGGTTACGAAGGTAACCCTGGTTTGTTTAATTTCGGAGTAACATACTGCGTTTAATTTTAATTTAGTTAAACAGTCAAACAATCAAACAATCAAACAACCAAACAAATAAACAAAGGAAAGCTTTGGGATACACAGGGAAAACCCCACTAATTAAAAAAAAAAAAAAAAAAAAAAACGGGACACAATTTCACTCAAAATGATGAAGGGAATGGTGGAAAGATTGCTCAATTCTCTGGATCTCAGTGAACAGGCTGAGGAACACAGGGTGGAGTCAGATCATGGAGAGCTGGTTCCCCCTGGTGTCGTTGAGGAGGAAGTGGTGAATAATTCAACTCCAGCAGAGCAGTCTCCACAGGCTGAGAGCACAAACTGGTCTGATGTAGCAATGGATCTAATTGAGGCGGAACCTCTCGCGGCCCCAATACAACCACTAAACCAGTATGATCAGTTCAAACACAGGTTCAATAATCTGGAAAAGGGGCAAGACAAAATCATGGACACACTTCAGGATGTGGAAAGGGAGCAACAAGCAGCGAGGCAGAAAATGAAGGAAAACCTGTCTGATCTAAAAGAGGATTTGATTGGGAGACAGGAACAAGGAGAGCAACAAATGCAGAGGCAAATTAAAGATTATGCGGAATATCTGAGGACACAGTTCGTGGACACCATCAAGTGGAGGCTTCACCAGCATCATACAGAGATGCTCAAGGACATCAGCAAGGTCATGACTCCGATGGCTAACATTGTCACTCACCTGCAGCAAGACATAACAACATGTCATGTTTTATTGCACAGTATGGTTGAGGAAGTTACCACCATTAAGGAACACACCCTCCAAGCTCCACAACCCTCTATACCACCACCAGCAGGGCAAAGTACCGCTATTCAATCTATACCCCCTCCCACCTCCCTACCTTCAGCAGGGCCAAAGGATGATGCCCGGCTGGGACTGCACTCCACCATGCACGCTGCTCATGGTTCCGAGCCATTTACATCTCACATGGGCTCTCCTATCCAGGGGGCCTTGGGGGGAAGAGTGAAAAAAAGCCCAATCAAGTTACAATTTCCATCTTTTGGGAAGATGGGAGACGAGACAGATCCTCTCACCTACCTGGGACAGTGTCGAGATTATCTGGCCTTGAATCCGCTTTCAGATGAGGAGCTGCTGGCCACCCTGCGGAACGTCCTGTTTGGCACAGCCCGAGACTGGTGGGACGTGGTCAGGCTGGAGACGTCGACATGGAAGGAGTTTGAACACAACTTCCTGTCAGCATTCCTCTCTGAGGACTACATGGATGAGCTGGAGGAACGCATCCGGACAAGAGTGCAGGGAGAGGGTGAAGGCATCCGAGACTTCACTTATATGTATAGAGCACTCTGCCGTCGGTGGAAACCAGAGATTACGGAGGCAAAGGTCATCCAGCTGATATTTAAAAACATACACCCATCTCTGGCAAGTCAGTTGAGAAGCAGTGGAGTCAAGACAGTGGATGCTCTGGTGAGGTTGGGTCAGCAACTGGAGAAGGACCGGGAGAAGCAGGGGCACCAAGAGGCAGCCAGGAAACACAACCCTGCCAACAACAGGCCTCAAACTACAGGGACAACTAACCCCACCCCGCAAATATCTGGCAGCCCGGCAGCGGAAAGATCGGCTCCACTATACTGCTGGCGATGTAAAGGTTCTCATTCCCCCCATAGTTGTCCACACTTTGGGGCCAATAAAGGAAAAAATTTAAAATCCAACTATCAATCCCCATCTCCATCTGAGCCATCCACCAGCAGTAATCCGATAATGACCGCGGTGTCAAATCAACAGCCAGGGAAGAAAAATTTCCCGTTCAACTCCAGACCTCTCCCTCGCCAACTTTCAGTCGCCATAACCCTGGGCGCTGTGAGAGTCAGGGCTATAGTGGATTCTGGTTCATCCTTTACGCTTGTGAATGAAGAGTTGTGGTGGGCCATTAAAGAGAAGGACAAGGAATTACATCCCTGGGATGGAAAGGCCCTTTATTTGGCTGATGGAGGAGAAAGATGGCCTTTGGGATGGCAGCATGTGGTAGTGGATTTACATAATCATACCTGCGCTCTTCCAGTGGTAGTGCTTCCATCGCAAAGCCTGGCATTCCCTGCAGTTCTTGGTTTGGACTTTCTGAGCATCAGTGGCCTGCAAATGGATGTAGGACAGGGCTCATACTGGTTCAGGAACAAAGCAGAGGAAAAGTACAGCTTTGAAGAGGAGACGGCGGCTACAGAGGAGAATCTCAGACTGCCGGGTGAAAAAAACAAGAAGAAGAGCGTGCTGTCCTGGTACTCGGCTATTGATCCCCGCAGTACCACTCGGGTCACTCCTCCCTCTCGGGACGCAGAGCTGTGGGAGAATGCCGTGGAGAAAGCTCAGCTGGATGGTAACGGGAGGAAGCGGTTATTGGAAGTGTTACAGAGCAATGCGGATGTGTGCACCTCTACACTGGGCCAAACAAATGTGCTCAAACACAAAATCTTCCTTACCCAGGACATGCCCATCAAACAGAAGTCTTACCGGGTCTCCCCTGCGAAAATGAAGGTGATGAAGGAGCTAGTCGATGAAATGCTAGCAGCCGACGTCATTGAACCCTCCTCTTCAGCTTGGGCGTCTCCGGTGGTCCTCATTCCAAAAAAAGATGGGAAAATCAGGTTTTGTGTGAATTACATTAAGCTCAACGCAGTGTCACACACCGATGCCTACCCTCTCCCCACCATACAGGAGATCTTGGACTCACTGGCAGGCTCTGGGGTTTTCTCAACCATCGACCTACAAAGTGGCTACTGGCAGTGCCTGATGGATGAGAGCAGCAAGGACAAAACCGCCTTCACCTGTCCCTTTGGCCTGTATGAATTCAAAGTAATGCCCTTCGGCCTCAAAAACGCACCAGCAACCTTTCAGAGATTGATGGAAATCACCTTGGGAGAGCTGAAAGGGAAAATTTGCTTTGTGTATTTGGATGACATCATTGTCTACTCATCCTCTTGGGAGCAGCACTTCTGTGACATTCAGCGAGTGTTCCAGAAGCTCAGGGAGGCAAAGTTGACTGTCAGCATGAAGAAATGCAATTTCTTCCAAACTTCCCTCAAGTTCCTGGGTCACATGGTGTCGGCGGCAGGCATTCAGGTAGACCCAGACAAAACCAGGGCTGTGGACGAGTTCCCGGTGCCAACTAACATCAAGGGCGTTCAGCGGTTCCTTGGAATGTCGGGCTGGTATCATCGTTACGTCCCGAACTTCTCCCAACTGGCAGAACCCCTGAATGCTTTAAAGCGCAAAGGAGTGAAGTTCAAGTGGACACCGGAGTGCCAAGCTGCTTTTGACCTCCTGCGGAAGTGTCTGGTCTCCCCACCCATCCTAGGGCATCCTAACTTTGACTTCCCTTTTGTTGTGTATACCGATGCCAGTGACGTCGGCCTTGGAGCGGTGCTAGCTCAGAAAACTGGGCTTGGCACAGAAGAGGTCCTGGCATACGGCAGCAGGAGCCTTAACAGCGCAGAGCGCAACTATTCAGCTACTGAAAAGGAGTGCTTGGCTGTGGTGTGGGCTCTGGAAAGGTGGCGGTATTACCTGGATGGAAGGTTCTTCATGGTCGTCACAGACCATGCAGCGTTGCTATGGGTGATGAAGAGCCAGAGGTCCAATGCACGTCTCACCCGGTGGGCCCTCCGGTTGCAGGAGTTCACTTTCACGGTGGAGTACCGGAAAGGCAAGTACAACATTGTACCGGATGCCTTATCCAGAGCCCCATATGATTTCATCCCAACCACCTGCTTGCCACCGGTCTGTGCCACCCTGCTGTCAGTCAAAGCGGAGGGGGGAAAGGATCTGCCCATCTCAGATGAGCAAATATGGAAAGCTCAACAGGGGGATGCAGACTGCCAGCGGTTGTATCAGACAGTGATGGACGAGGGGGAAGTCACGTTATCAGAAACCGCAAAGTACACCATCTTGGAGGACAAGGTGTACCGAGTGCTACAACTGCCTCATAAGACCACTTATCAAGTCCTCATACCTGAGAGTCTCCGACCGCAGCTGTTGCAGATGATCCATGAGGCCCCGCTGGCTGGACACCTTGGCAGGTACAAAACCTACAAGAGGTTGCAAGCTCTTGTCTATTGGCCTCGAATGAGCTTGGATGTCCAGACTTCCGTACAAAATTGTCAAGTGTGTCAAAGGTACAAACCCGAGAGTCGCAAGGTCGCCGGAAAGCTGCAGCAGACAGTCGTGAACCACCCTTGGGAGATGCTGGGTGTGGATTTGATGGGACCCTTCCCTAGGAGTTCCAAGGGCAATGTCTACCTGTTGGTATTTGTGGATTACTACACCCGATGGGTTGAATTATTTCCCCTTCGCAAAGCCACCGCAGAGACCGTATCCCGAATACTCACCCAGGAGATCCTCACCAGATGGGGGGTCCCGAATTACATTCTTTCGGACCAGGGATGCCAGTTCGTCTCCTCACTGTTCAAAACCACCTGTGACCAATGGAGCCTGAAACACAAACGAACCTCAGCCTACCATCCCCAAACTAACATGACAGAGAGAGTAAATCGGACCTTGAAAACCATGATCGCCTCCTATGTAGGAGAGAATCACAAGCTCTGGGACAAACATCTACCCGAATTCAGGTTTGCTCTCAATTCAGCGGTACATGAAGCCACGGGAGTCACCCCTGCAGAACTGAACCTCGGACGAGCTCTCCGAGGACCAGCAGAGGCCCTACTCCAACCCAGGGATGCCACCCCTGACTCCTCAACCTACAAAACCATAAGCAAGCTTCAGGACCTCACTACTTTTGCCCAGGAAAACCTCACAAAAAGCAGAATCAGACAAAAACGCAACTATGATAAAAAGCGCCGGGATCAACAGTTCCAGGAGAGGGACAGGGTATGGCTACGTTCCCATCCACTTTCTAAAGCAGAGAAGTCCTTTGCTGCAAAGTTGGCTCCCAAGTGGCTAGGGCCCTACCGCGTTGTTACCCAGGTTGGCCCGGTCAACTTTGACGTCGTCCTGGAGGACACTGGGGAGAACAGGAAGGTGGTGCATGTAGCACGCTTGAAGCCCTGTTATCCTACGGCAGTAGAGTTGGATAAGTTGGAGAGAGAGCGGGTCCAGGCAATCTTTGATGAGGAAAGTGATGAAGAGGACTTTTTGGGTTTCCCCAACAGCCCAACGGCCTCTGGAAAAATCCGTTCCCAAATAGAAAGCTCGGACAGCGAGGACGAAGACGGAAGAGGAGGAACTCAACCTCTGATCGCTTGCAGCTTTTCTCCAAGGGGGGGGGAGTGTGGCGATCTGCGCCTTTAACGCTGCTCCCTACGTCACCCGTTCCCACGCCTCTCCAGGAAACTATGAATGAATCAAAGGGAAGAGCGCGAGCACTATGAGCCGGCTCCTGTCAAACACGGGGGGTGTCGTTCACTTCCCTGAGTTCCTCTCACATTAGTAGCCTACCTCTGGCCCGCGAAACAGTCCGTTTGTTTGTAGCCCACGCTGCGCTGTCATCGACGCGATCGGGGACGTGTCTGCCCGTCGTCTGCCCGTCGAAGCGCTGCGGCTGTGGTGTCCTCTGTTCCAGTCCTCGTTACGGGAGGTAACGCCGGTTTATGACGGCCGCCGTCAACGCTACAGTGAATTCTCCGCGAGATGTTAAGTGATGAGGGAACCGACCTACATCCCCACTCTGTAAGGAGATTCACAGCGTCCTCCTGACCGTGAGTGACTGACAGTGACGTGACGTTTGACTGACTTGTTGCTTGTTTCTTTTATTGCGGAGGTGGACCTTTCAGGAACATTCGTTTTGATCTGTGCTACAGGGTTGCGTCATTGAACGTTCGTTTGATCCGTTTCTGTGGCGTCTGTATCTGAACATTACCTTGTGCCTTGTGGATCTGTGATATTTGTGCTGAACACTGACTGGGGGGTTGTGGGGAAATAAGTGAATACACTGTCGGCAAACCAAGTACTCTGTGTGTGTGTATTTTCTTTATGATTTTCTATGGTATTGTGTGTTTATTGTTTGTTTCAGGGGTTGATAAATATATGGTAAGAATATTGTATAGGATTACATAGGATGTGTTGTTATGTCTAATGGTTTTCACCTGTTTGAGCTTTGTGGAGCTGGAGCCGTCCAAGCTGATCTTCATCAGGTTGAGGCCGGTGGCTACGATGAGGAAGGGCTCCACCTCTGGAGAAAGTGAGACATTACATTTTAGTTGGTTTACTTTAAAAATATATCCAAAAAACAGGAAAGTATCCGTTTCATTTTAGATTTAAGCGTTGGCTATTCAAAAATAGCAGATCTACAAGCTCACAGCGTGGCACGAAGTTTTGAACATTAAAAAAAAATCTTGAATAATTCAGATCTTTTTTTTTACACAACTCTTCTCTTCTGGGGGTCCCTGGCACAAAATGGCACAACATTTTCAGATGGGGGTCCGCATCCTAATACATATCATTTTGGGGGTCCTTGGCACGCAGAAGCTTGAGAACTACTGATTTTGAAGGCATTTGTAGAATGGGCCTCAGGTCTTAATGGGTTAATACGCTCATAAATGTAACATGTAATATTGATCCATAAATAACCTTATAAATGTAAACTTATTGATCACCATGTTTAAAAAGGTTGGGATGTGTTTCCTCTCTTTGTCAAACACATCACTGACACAGTGAAGCTGTTGTATTTACTGACTCACCTTTTATTCACTTTAAATACAAATATCTACAATATGAGAGTTTTAGAGGGATGTTTTTAAGGGGCTGTGATTTAATTAAACACAGACAGACAGACAGACAGACAGACAGACAGACAGACAGACAGTCAGTCTTACCTGTTGTGTTGTGTGTTGGTTCATTCTGAAGAGCTGAGGAGAAACATAAAAAACTAAATGAGCTTCAGTGTAACAGCTGGTTGGTTGTTGTGTTTTATCTGTTGAAATACAGGACAAGATGTCCTTTGTTTCTCCTGTTTGGTGCTATTTATTTGACATTCACAGGGTGGGAATGAGGAACTATAGTTTATATCAGAAATAACAAAATAAAACTCAATGACAATCAATAGTTTGTTGTAAACTGTCATTTAGTGTCATTTAGTGATTTGGTCACACAGACCTTCATCACTAACAAACTAATATAATTATCCTTCAAACTCAGTTGGCTGTGGAACACGCCTGACAAGTTGTCCAATAACATGAGAGAAGTTTTCAGGAGGTCAAGTGGCCTCAAGAAAAGGACATTTGTGCTGCAGAGCTCCCTGTGAGAGCTAAGAGTGACTACAAAGTTAACATGTACTTTGATGTCATCCTAGAGTTCAACACTTACTGATGAAGACAATGAGCAAGATCATTATTATTATTATACATACATAGGCTAATATAACATGCATGCAGTGGTGTAAAGTAACTAAGTACATTTATAAGGTACTTTTACTTTACTGGAGTATTTCCAATTGTCTATACTTTTACTTCTACTCCACTACATCTCAGAGACAAATATTGTACTTTTACTCCACTACAATTATTTGAAAACTTTAGTTACTAGTTACTTTGCAGATATAAATGATTACATTATAAAACATACATTAACCACTTTAGCCACTTTAGCCTGCTATTTTCAAACATTTTAGTACTTTTACTTGGTACTCTAAGTATATTTTGATACCAATACTTTTTTACTTTTACTCAAGTAAATGTTTTATTCTGCCCTTTTACTTGTGACAGAATACTTCCACATTGCAGTATTGATACTTTTACTTAAAGAGGTGGTGCCATGGTTTTACACTTTTTCTGTTTTTCATGTGTCTATGAGGTTGATAGAACTTGATTAAGCCCCCTGGTGGTGTTTTTATGGTGTTTTATGTCTTCTCTGACTATTTTGAGTTTCTTCCTGGAGGCTGAAACCTTGAGGGTCAAACGTGCCAATAGAAAAACAGCACTTTAATGACACAGTAAAAACATGCCCTCCCCCTCATTATCATAACACAACAGGTGTGGGCATGAGGTGGAGGAGGGACTAGGACAGGTGGGTGGTGCTAAGGTGGTGGAGGAGGTTCTTAATGAACTGGAGGCGTGTCCACATAAAACATAATTTTAACACTTTCTGTACACTTTTTTGCTCCACTACAATAACCATAGTACCTGATGATTATGTTTTAGGGGGGGAAGAATCACTGAAAATCACGGCACCCCGTCTTTAAGTAAAACATTTGAGTACTTTTTCCACCACTGCATGCATGGATGCATTTCAATCTGACGCTGCGTTCATGATTTGCAGCATTTTGTCCAATCTTCTGTGTGCCAATCCTACAAACTTTGGAAGCCAATCGTAGCCAATCCCTCATTTGTACCGATTTGCGTGAGGTTTAGATACACTCTGTAGAGGTAATATCAGAAAATGTGTTTAGCAAAAATCGGCCTCCTGGTGGCGCTATAACAAGCCGATGTGAACCTTTGGGGCAGAGGATCTTCTTTGGCCTCCAGGAAATGAAATCGTAGTCTCTGGTCTTCAGCCGTCCTTCCTGGCGGAGATAATACATGGAACCTCACTGCTTTCTCACAACATCAGCAGCACCACTGCTGCTGTGATTCACTGTTAGTGTCTCATTCACCTCCTAAACCCCCTCACAGCACCAGTATACACATTCACCCCCCCACCCCCACATTCACCCCCCCCCCCACCTCCCTCCAAAAGAAAAAACAGCAGCAGCAGCCATTGAGCTGGATATAATAGATGATGAGTATAATGTGACACATTATGAGCTTGTAGATTGGCTATTTTCAAAACATTTACACACACACACACACACACACACACACACACACACACACACACACACACACACACACACACACACACACACACACACACACACACACACACACACACACACACACACACACACACACACACACACACACACACACACACAGGAGGAAGACATCAGAGGACTGGTGACCTCCAGCTTTATAGTTGAGCCCATCGTCTCAGGAGCCAATCACCAGCTAGTTCCACCCAGTAATCAACCACAACCAATCACCACTCACACACCAGCTGGTAACCAATCAGCACCATTCAATCCCCCATACTAATGAGGAGGAGGAGACATTCACAGGACAAAACACCACACAGAGAAACACACATATGACCATATAGGGTCATAACAACACAACAAGTCAAAACAAGCTTCCATGGCGTCCATGATGATGACAATATGCTCTACATACATATCTGTAACAGTGAGAATAATCACCACCTGTCCTCTGTACAGACCACCTTCACAACACATAGACCACCTGTCCTCTGTACAGACCACCTTCACAACACATAGACCACCTGTCCTCTGTACAGACCACCTTCACAACACATAGACCACCTGTCCTCTGTACAGACCACCTTCACAACACATAGACCACCTGTCCTCTGTACAGACCACCTTCACAACACATAGACCACCTGCCCTCTGTACAGACCACCTTCACAACACATAGACCACCTGTCCTCTGTACAGACCACCTTCACAACACATAGACCACCTGTCCTCTGTACAGACCACCTTCACAACACATAGACCACCTGTCCTCTGTACAGACCACCTTCACAACACTAGACCACCTGTCCTCTGTACAGACCACCTTCAGAGGAGAGTCTCTTCCAAGTGGGACCAGAGACAACAAAGGCTTCACACCATTTAGCTGGACATAATGATGACTATAAATGAAAGAAGGGTTAGGGTTACCCTTATATGTAAGCTCACAACGGGTCAAATATAAATTATTCTGGGGTCCTTGACATGAAACTACTAATTATATTAGACTCCATACTAAGCTGTGCATAACATATCTAACCCTTGACCCCTCTGTGCACCATGATGACCACACACACACACACACACACACACACACACACACACACACACACACACACACACACACACACACACACACACACACACACACACACACACACACACACACACACACACACACACACACACACACACACACACACACACACACACACACACACACAGGTCACCAGGTGTAACACAAACATATCCAGTCAACACCACTTTAAAATACACAACATACTGATTTATTATAGAAACTAGAGCGCTGTCTGTTAGGTACCACTCTACTGAACCATGTAAATAGGGAATACATGACCCACCATGTTATGAAATACACTTTATACCTGTTGTCAGAGTGTCTGTCTGTCTGTCTGTCTGTCTGTCTGTCTGTCTGTCTGTCTGTCTGTCTAACAACAACATGGTGACTGCCTGGACCCTCAGTCCTATCTTAACAACATGGTGACTGGACCCTCAGTCCTATCTTAACAACATGGTGACTGGACCCTCAGTCCTATCTTAACAACAACATGGTGACTAGACCCTCAGTCCTATCTTAACAACATGGTGACTGGACCCTCAGTCCTATCTTAACAACATGGTGACTGGACCCTCAGTCCTATCTTAACAACATGGTGACTGGACCCTCAGTCCTATCTTAACAACATGGTGACTGGACCCTCAGTCCTATCTTAATAACAACATGGTGACTGGACCCTCAGTCCTATCTTAACAACATGGTGACTAGACCCTCAGTCCTATCTTAACAACATGGTGACTGGACCCTCAGTCCTATCTTAACAACATGGTGACTGGACCCTCAGTCCTATCTTAACAACATGGTGACTGGACCCTCAGTCCTATCTTAACAACATGGTGACTAGACCCTCAGTCCTATCTTAACAACAACATGGTGACTGGACCCTCAGTCCTATCTTAATAACAACATGGTGACTGGACCCTCAGTCCTATCTTAACAACATGGTGACTAGACCCTCAGTCCTATCTTAATAACAACATGGTGACTGGACCCTCAGTCCTATCTTAACAACAACATGGTGACTGGACCCTCAGTCCTATCTTAACAACAACATGGTGACTGGACCCTCAGTCCTATCTTAACAACAACATGGTGACTGCCTGGACCCTCAGTCCTATCTTAACAACAACATGGTGACTGGACCCTCAGTCACTAGCATGACTGAGGTTTCATTATTCCACACACTGCCTGAAAAACGGTCATTCTGATCCCCAAATCAGGCTATCCTATTGGTCACTGTCTCCCCTCTGTGCTCCAGACGAGCTCACACCTTCTCCCCCAAACAGTGGGGGTTCCATTGTCTTCTAAATAGCTATTAACATCTCAATTGCACTCTGCTGAGTCATCGAGCTCACTCACATATGTTGTTGCAGGCAGGCAGAAACATTATAAAATAGGCAGATTGCAGATTCTGCAGATTCTGTATGTAAAATCTTTGTTAAAAAAAGCGTATAAAACAGCGCAATCTGTAGCGTCACATTAAACTCTTCAGTGAAACATGGAGCTTATAACGCTGAAGCCACTGTCTAATTACGTGACTATCTCCATTGTCCAAAACACATGGATATCTCTTGACAAACCTATATTATTATTATTCATAATAATAATATTCACATTATTGTCTGAGCGTAAAGCTCTCATTCTATCAGCTGTCCACGTCGCTGACAAACGCGTCTCCTCTCCTCCTCCCTTCAGCGCAACAAGTGAACACATCGCTATGTTCCACAAATGTGCTCATTCCTGCTCTACTCCTGCGCTAAATATCTGATCTACAAACATAAAACAGTCGCTGCCTGACGAGCCCTATGCTTGTAGATCAGATCTGTTGGCACTGCCAGTGGGGTGCCAAATTTTGCGAGAGAAATAAGCAGTCAGGTCTATGAAAATGTTACTGCATGCGTCGTTGTGCCCTGATAAAACAGTGAGGCATGAATGGGGTTTATAGCCGAGGCTAATTTGCAACCCCAGTCCCCTGGTTAGACCTTTATATATAAATATGTACCTAATAAAAAATCATTTACAAAAGGACATGCATGAAGCTCTAATCTAAACAAGTATGAAAAGATATTTATATCTGCAAAGTAACTAGTAACTAGACGCGTCGCAATTCAGGGCAATTGCAGAGTGTGGTTGTGCCGACGCTAGTCGCGGGTCGCTGCCGCCGGGACTCGAGGAATACGCTGGGAGGAATACCGTCGGAGGCTGCGCCAATTACATTGTCACGTAACTCCTGAGATAACCTGCTTTTCATTTTGAGAGAAGTGATCCCCCCAAAAATCATGTTTTTGCATCAAACGGTTACGTTTTGCGCAGTTGTGGCGCCCCCTATGGATCAAAGTGGAAATAATTTTGGGGATTTGTTGAGTAAACCACACTTGACATGTGATTCAAATTTGGGATTGACTGGACGTTTTGTTCGTGATTTGTGGGCTTTTTTGTAAAACGGGCCCCTCCCGCTAACTTTGGAAGCCATTTACGGACGAACGGTATGGACTATCAAAATTCTGTTTCACTCCAGATTATCGCATGGGTCCAGAGATCATGTGTACCGATTTTTGTGAGATTTGGACAAAATCTGTAGGAAAAGGTGCAAAAAGTGTGTTTTGAAGAAAATTCAAAATGGCGGAAAATCTATCCCGACGGTTACATTTTGCGCATTTGTGGCCCCTCCTATGGATCAAAGTAGAATTACTTTTGGGGATTCGTTGAGTAAAGCACCCTCGACATTTGATTCAAATTCGGGTTTGATTGGACTTTTTGTTCGTGATTTGTGGCCTTTTTTGTAAAACGGGCCCCTTCCGCTAACTTTGGAAGCCATTTACGGACGAACGGTAATGACTATAAAAATTTCACTTGGATGTGTTTATCGCATGGGTCCATAGATCATGTGTACCGATTTTTGTGAGATGTGGACAATATCTGTAGGAGGAGGAGCTAAAAGTGTGTTTTGAAGAAAATTCAAAATGGCGGAAAATCTATCCAGACGGAAATGGGCGTGGCCTATATGGGGAGTTGCGTTATGACCCAAGGAATCTAGGGAAAAAAAGATTTGTATTCTACGACCTACGGTTCAAAAGTTATAGGCCAAAAACGTAAAGTGGGCTGTTATAGCGCCACCATGAGGCCGAATGGTGTGATTATTTATTTAAATAATTTCGGACTAAATTATAAACCACCCCTCCAAATCTGGTAACTCTAGCTCTTACGGTTTCTGAGAAAAAAATACTTGAATTTGAGTTTTTGCACTTTTCCATTAAAGTGGATGGGGAAATTTAATGCACTAATAAATCAATATCAATAAAACTATGCAACCAATCTCTTAGCAAAATACAAGCACACGATTCCCGGTGAGGCCGGTCATTTTGACATATGGCACTAAATTGGGAAAAATAAACTGTGGGAGGAGATGCGATTAGAAATATTGTTTATCTATAAATAAAGAAAGAAAGAAGGAATAAAGTTTATCTATAACAATAGTCTGGTTGCCCGAGTTATAGGCCAAAAACGTAAAGTGGGCTGTTATAGCGCCACCATGAGGCCGAATGGTGTGATTATTTATTTAAATAATTTCGGACTAAATTATAAACCTCCCCTCCAAATCTGGTAACTCTAGCTCTTACGGTTTCTGAGAAAAAAATACTTGAATTTGAGTTTTTGCACTTTTCCATTAAAGTGGATGTGGAAATTTAATGCACTAATAAATCAATATCAATAAAACTATGCAACCAATCTCTTAGCAAAATACAAGCACACGATTCCCGGTGAGGCCGGTCATTTTGACATATGGCACTAAATTGGGAAAAATAAACTGTGGGAGGAGATGCGATTAGAAATATTGTTTATCTATAAATAAAGAAAGAAAGAAGGAATAAAGTTTATCTATAACAATAGTCTGGTTGCCCAACCACACTAACTAGACGCGTCGCAATTCAGGGCAATTGCAGAGTGTGGTTGCGCCGACGCGGGTCGCTGCCGCCGGGACTCGAGGAATACTGTCGGACGCTGCGCCAATTATATTGTCACATAACTCCTGAGATCACTTGCGTTTCATTTTGAGAGGATTGATCCTCCCAACATCAGGTTTTTGCATCAAACGGTTACATTTTGCGCATTTGTGGCCCCTCCTATGGATCAAAGTAGAATTACTTTTGGGGATTCGTTGAGTAAAGCACCCTCGACATTTGATTCAAATTCGGGTTTGATTGGACTTTTTGTTCGTGATTTGTGGCCTTTTTTGTAAAACGGGCCCCTTCCGCTAACTTTGGAAGCCATTTACGGACGAACGGTAATGACTATAAAAATTTCACTTGGATATGTTTATCGCATGGGTCCATAGATCATGTGTACCGATTTTTGTGAGATGTGGACAATATCTGTAGGAGGAGGAGCTAAAAGTGTGTTTTGAAGAAAATTCAAAATGGCGGAAAATCTATCCAGACGGAAATGGGCGTGGCCTATATGGGGAGTTGCGTTATGACCCAAGGAATCTAGGGGAAAAAAGATTTGTATTCTACGACCTACGGTTCAAAAGTTATAGGCCAAAAACGTAAAGTGGGCTGTTATAGCGCCACCATGAGGCCGAATGGTGTGATTATTTATTTAAATAATTTCGGACTAAATTATAAACCACCCCTCCAAATCTGGTAACTCTAGCTCTTACGGTTTCTGAGAAAAAAATACTTGAATTTGAGTTTTTGCACTTTTCCATTAAAGTGGATGGGGAAATTTAATGCACTAATAAATCAATATCAATAAAACTATGCAACCAATCTCTTAGCAAAATACAAGCACACGATTCCCGGTGAGGCCGGTCATTTTGACATATGGCACTAAATTGGGAAAAATAAACTGTGGGAGGAGATGCGATTAGAAATATTGTTTATCTATAAATAAAGAAAGAAAGAAGGAATAAAGTTTATCTATAACAATAGTCTGGTTGCCCGAGTTATAGGCCAAAAACGTAAAGTGGAAAAGGAATCCAGGGGAAAAGATTTTTTGATTTTACGACCTACGGTTCAAGAGTTATAGGCTAAAACGTAAAGTGGGCTGTTATAGCGCCACCATGTGGCCGAATGGTGTGATTCTTTTTTTAATAATTTTGCAATAAACTATTAACCTCCCCTCCAAGTCTTGTAACTGTAGCCCTTACGGTTTCCGAGAAAGAAATACTTGAATGGGAGTTTTTGCAATTCCCATTAAAGTGGATAGGGAAATTTAATGCACTAATAAATCAATATCAATAAAACTATGCAACCAATCTCTTAGCAAAATACAAGCACACGATTCCCGGTGAGGCCGGTCATTTTGACATATGGCACTAAATTGGGAAAAATAAACTGTGGGAGGAGATGCGATTAGAAATATTGTTTATCTATAAATAAAGAAAGAAAGAAGGAATAAAGTTTATCTATAACAATAGTCTGGTTGCCCGAGTTATAGGCCAAAAACGTAAAGTGGGCTGTTATAGCGCCACCATGAGGCCGAATGGTGTGATTATTTATTTAAATAATTTCGGACTAAATTATAAACCTCCCCTCCAAATCTGGTAACTCTAGCTCTTACGGTTTCTGAGAAAAAAATACTTGAATTTGAGTTTTTGCACTTTTCCATTAAAGTGGATGTGGAAATTTAATGCACTAATAAATCAATATCAATAAAACTATGCAACCAATCTCTTAGCAAAATACAAGCACACGATTCCCGGTGAGGCCGGTCATTTTGACATATGGCACTAAATTGGGAAAAATAAACTGTGGGAGGAGATGCGATTGGAAATATTGTTTATCTATAAATAAAGAAAGAAAGAAGGAATAAAGTTTATCTATAACAATAGTCTGGTTGCCCGAGTTATAGGCCAAAAACGTAAAGTGGAAAAGGAATCCAGGGGAAAAGATTTTTTGATTTTACGACCTACGGTTCAAGAGTTATAGGCTAAAACGTAAAGTGGGCTGTTATAGCGCCACCATGTGGCCGACTGGTGTGATTCTTTTTTTAATAATTTTGCAATAAACTATTAACCTCCCCTCCAAGTCTTGTAACTGTAGCCCTTACGGTTTCCGAGAAAGAAATACTTGAATGGGAGTTTTTGCAATTCCCATTAAAGTGGATAGGGAAATTTAATGCACTAATAAATCAATACCAAAAAATCTATCCAGACGCAAATGGGCGTGGCCTATATGGGGAGTTGCGTAATGACCCAAGGAAAATCTGGTAACTCTAGCCCTTACGGTTTCTGAGAAAAAAATACTTGAATTTGAGTTTTTTCACTTTTCCATTAAAGTGGATGGGGAAATTTAATGCACTAATAAATCAATATCAATAAAACTATTCAACCAATCTCTTAGCAAAGTACAAGCACACGATTCCCGGTGAAGCCGGTCATTTTGACATATGGCACGAAATTGGGAAAAATAAACTGTGGGAGGAGTAGCGAATAGAAAAAAAGTTTATCTAGGAATAAAGTTTATCTATAACAATAGTCTGGTTGCCCATTCGGGCAACCACACTAACTAGACGCGTCGCAATTCAGGGCAATTGCAGAGTGTGGTTGCGCCGACGCCAGTCGCGGGTCGCTGCCGCCGGGACTCGAGGAATACGCTGGGAGGAATACCGTCGGAGGCTGCGCCAATTACATTGTCACGTAACTCCTGATATCACTTGCGTTTCATTTTGAGAGGATTGATCCCCCCAACATAAGGTTTTTGCATCAAACGGTTACATTTTGAGCATTTGTGGCGCCCTCTACGGATCAAAGTGGAAATGCTTTTGGGGATTTGTTGAGTAAACCACCCTTGACATGTGATTTAAATTTGGGATTGACCGGACATTTCGTTGGTGATTTTTGGCATTTTTTGTAAAACGGGCCCCTCCCGCTAACTTCGTAAGCCATTTACGGACGAACGGTGCGGACTATCAAAATACCGTTTAGAGATGTTTATCGCATGGGTCCAGAGATCATGTGTACCGACTTTTTTGAAATTTGGACAAAATATGTGGGAGGAGGAGCTAAAAGTGTGTTTTGAAGAAAATTCAAAATGGCGGAAAATCTATCCTGACGCAAATGGGCGTGGCCTATGTAGGGAGTTGCGTAATGACCCAAGGAATCTAGGGAAAAAATATTTTTATTCTATGACATACGGTTCAAGAGTTATAGGCCAAAAGGTAAAGTGGGCTGTTATAGCGCCACCATGTGGCCGACTGGTGTGATTCTTTTTTAAATCATTTTGCAATAAACTATTAACCTCCCCTCCAAGTCTTGTAACTGTAGCCCTTACGATTTCCTAGAAAAAAATACTTGAATGGGAGTTTTTGCAATTCCCCTTAAAGTGGATGGAGAAATTTAATGCACTAATAAATCAATATAAAAAAATCTATCCAGACGCAAATGGGCGTGGCCTATATGGGGAGTTGCGTCATGACCCAAGGAATCTAGGGGGAAAAAGATTTTTATTTTACGACCTACGGTTCAAAAGTTGTAGGCCAAAACGTAAAGTGAGCTTTTATAGCGCCACCATGTGGCCAAATGATATAATTTTTCTTTTAATAATTTTGCACTAAATCATGAACCTCCCCACCAAATCTGGTAACTCTAGCTCTTACGGTTTCTGAGAAAAAAAATACTTGAATTTGAGTTTTTTCATTTTTCCATTAAAGTGGATGGGGAAATTTAATGCACTAATAAATCAATATCAATTAACCTATGAAACCAATCTCTTAGCAAAATGGTAGCACACGATTCCCGGTGAGGCCGGTCATTTTGACATATGGCACAAAATGGGGGGGAAAAAAATGTGGGAGGAGATGCGAATCAAAATAAAGTGTTTTTCAGTTTATCTATAACAGTAGTCTGGTTACCCCGTTAGGGCAACCACACTAACTAGACGCGTCGCAATTCAGGGATATTGCAAAGTGTGGTTGCGCCGACGCCGGTCGCAGGTCGCCGCCGCCGGGACTTGAGGAATACGCTTGGAGGAATACCGTCGGAGGCCGCGCGACGTGCCATTCGAATTTGGTGATGATTGGATCCTGCGTTGATGATACATGGCGTTTTGATTTTAAGAAATAGGCCCCTCCCACTAAATAAATAGGCCCCTCCCACAAATGTAGCGGGCCAATGACATCGTCCTGTAACTCCTGAGATCACCTGCTTTTCATTTTGAGAGGAGTGATCCCCCCAAAAATCATGTTTTTGCATCAAACGGTTACGTTTTGCGCAGTTGTGGCGCCCCCTATGGATCAAAGTGGAAATGCTTTTGGTGATTTGTTGAGTAAGCCACCCTCGACATGTGATTCAAATTTGGGATCGATTGGACGTTTTGTTCGTGATTTTTGGCATTTTTGGTAAAACGGGCCCCTCCCACTAACTTTGGAAGCCAATTACGGGCGAACGGTAAGGACTATCAAAATTCTGTTTCGCTCCAGATTATCGCATGGGTCCAGAGATCATGTGTACCAATTTCTGTGAAATTTGGAGAAAATATGTGGGAGGAGGAGCAAAAAGTGTGTTTTGAAGAAAATTCAAAATGGCTGAAAACCTATCCTGACGCAAATGGGCGTGGCCTATATAGGGAGTTGCGTCGTGACCCAAGGAATCTAGGGGAAAAAAAGACTTTTATTCTAGGACCTACGGTTCAAAAGTTATAAGCCAAAAACGTAAACCGAGCTGTTATAGCGCCACCATGAGGCCGAATGATATAAACTTTCTTTTCATAATTTTGCATTAAATTATGAACCTCCCCTCCAAGTCTTGTAACTCTAGCCCTTACGGTTTCTGAGAAAAAAATACTTGAATTTGAGTTTTTGCACTTTTCCATTAACACTTGCATGACTAAGCTATCAATATGACCGATTTTGAGAATTTAAAGTGGATTATCTTCTCTCATGAAGCTCTGAGAAAGTTCCCCTTTCATGACTTTTCCTAAATATTTGTTTCAAATCATCTCCGTTTTTTTTTTTCTTCTGAAACGTATTATAAATATGAAATATATACCATATATACCATCCCAACCGTTATATTTCGGCTAAATTGACCGCTCTCCCCCTCTCTCCCCCAGGCAAGAGCAGTTGACACCTCTAGACCCCCCGCAGAGCGGCCCGTAGACGAGCAGACTCCCTACGCAGCAGCGAGTCCATGTTGCCATGTCTGCTTATTATAAGCGACTTTGGGCTTGTTTTTCGTGTCTTTCTATTATTATTAATATTATAATTATATATATAATTACATTATAATGGTAATACTTTTCTACTCCACTACAGCTCAGAGGCAAATCTTGTACTTTTACTTCACTACAATTATTTGAAAACTTTAGTTACTAGTTACTTTGCAGATATAAATATATTTTCATACTTGTTTAGATTAGAGCTTCATGCATTTTTATTAGGTATATATTTATATAGAAAGGTCTAACCAGGGACTGGTGTTGCAAATTAGCCTCGGCTATTACCCCATTCATGCCTGTTTTCTCAGGGCACAACGACGCATGCAGTAACATTTTCATAGACCTGACTTATTTCTCTCGCAAAATTTGGCGACCCATTTTCCACTTTCCCTTTCACTGCAAAGCGGTGGAAAAAGATAGGATCTACAAGCATACAGCTTGTCACGCAGCAACTGTTTTATGCTTGAAGATCAGATATTTTGCGCAGGATTGAGCACATTTGTGGAACATAGCATTGTGTTCACTTGGGAGGGAGGGAGGAGGAGACGCGTTTGTCAGCGACTGGACAGCTGATAGAATGAGAGCTTTACGCTCAGACAATAATGTGAATATTATTATTATGAATAATAATAATATAGGTTTGTCACTGGGTTGTTTACAAGTTACTATAGTTCGCTTGCTGCTACTAAATTTAGAGCAGCATTACATCACGGTCATATTATGACAGTGATGACGAAACTTCAACCTGTTTTTTGCACTTTCTCCATTTACAGCCCGTACATCTACATAAACGTTCGGATTTCAAATATAAAGTTTTTATTCCGTGGCCACGGATGTTACAATTTACTTCGGGTGGGTATAAGTACCCGTAACTTCTATATTGTTCAATGAAAAGCATTTTAATCCGATTGGCGGTCATTTTCTCATAGAGTTATAGTGTATCAGAGTGCAATTACACCTCCCAACCGATAGGGTCACGTAGTTGAAAGCATGGAGAAAATACGGAGAAAATGGCCACCGATCGGATTTAAATGTTTTTTATTGGACAATACGGAGAATATGGGTACTTATGGGTTACCCGAATAGAATAGTAACATCCCTGGCCATGAGGTAAGCACTTTATATTTGAAATCTGAACGTTTGTGTAGATGTACGGGCTGTAAATGGAGAAAGTGCAAACACCAGGTGTAAGTTTATCGCTACTCCTCTCCTCCTCCCTAACGTAAGTTCGTCAGCATTAGTTTGGGCACTTTGGGGTCGGATTAGTGTTTTTGTTGGAACATTAAGCCGACACGCAACACCACGTTTAATGTTACGTTGTAAACAACCACCACCAAACCTTTTGTTAACTTATAACTCGATCTCTTTGTGGTGAACGCTTGTGTCTCTTCAAGTTGCTGCGTTTTTCCCACATTGCTTGCCTTCGGATAAAATCAAGCATTGTGTTTTGTTCTCCACATCGATGTAGCGAAAATGTGTCCATATCACCTCTTCTCTTTCTCCCGAGCCCCGTGCAAAGCATTTTACCGTTTTATTTTGTAAAGTTTCGCTCTGAAATCTGAATCCTCCTGCCATTCATTTGACGGTGGTGTGACTCTGTGTGTGTGTGTGTACACAGCAGCAAGATTCGTGAGTTGCTGTGATAGGAAAAGGATATCAAACGGAACACAACCACCCTAAAGACTAATCATTGTGTATATTCCGGCACTATACCTGCACCCAGTGATCTTGGTACATAGAAATTGATCTATTGAAGATTCTGACTTTCAAATGTACATATTTTTTGTTTTGATTGTATTGCTGTATTGTTGTATTATGCTTTCTGCTTTGGCAATGTAAACGTATGTTTTCTCATGCCAATAAAGCCCTTTGAATTGAATTGAATTGTGTGTGTGTGTGTGTGTGCGTGCGCGGCTGCAACTTTAAAAGGGGGTGTGTGTGTGTGAGTGAGGAACAGCATGCCTGCGCTGTGTATCAAAGGAGACAGGGAGTGACAAAATCATATAATAAATACATGATATGATATTTTGTCTCGTCTTTGTTCGTGAACTAAAATGACCATAGAGTTTAGTCCAGTCTTTATTTAGTGAATTACATTTTCGTCTCGTCTTTATTAGTCAACGAAATTGCATAATGATTTAGTCCCAGTTATTGTTTATTCATGGGTGGTGGTCTCGTCTCGTCTTCGTCCTTTGAAAAATGTGCGTTGACGAACATATTTCGTTTCGTTTTCGTTAACGAAATCAACACTGCATGGAAGTAAAAATGAGATCCCCACATACACAAATCACAAATCATGATGACATATAGGAGACAGATAGAAATACACACTAGCCTACTGCCTACACTTTCATAGACATGCCTGCTTATTTCGCTCTCAAAATTTGGCAACCCATTTTCAACTCTCTGCTTTTTAGAAGACAATGGAACCCCCCACTGTTTGGGGGAGAAAGTGTGAACTAGTCTGGAGAACAGAGGGAGACAGTGGCCAATAGGATAGCCTGATTTGGGGATCAAAATGATCATTTTTCAGGCTTGGTGGAGGAGTATGAAACCTCAGTCATGCGAGTGTTAAAGTGGATGGGGAAATTTAATGCACTAATAAATCAATATCAATAAAACTATGTAACCAATCTCTTAGCAAAATACAAGCACACGATTCCCGGTGAGGCCGGTCATTTTGACATATGGCACTAAATTGGGAAAAATAAACTGTGGGAGGAGTTACGATTAGAAATAAAGTTTATCTACAAATAAAGTTTATCTATAACAATAGTCTGGGCAACCACACTAACTAGACGCGTCGCAATTCAGGGCAATTGCAGAGTGTGGTTGCGCCGACGCGAGTCGCGGGTCGCTGCCGCCGGGACTCGAGGAATACGCTGGGAGGAATACCGTCGGAGGCTGCGCCAAATACATTGTCACGTAACTCCTGAGATCACTTGCGTTTCATTTTGAGAGGATTGATCCCCCCAACATAAGGTTTTTGCATCAAACGGTTACATTTTGAGCATTTGTGGCGCCCCCTATGGATCAAAATGGAAATGCTTTTGGGGATTTGTTGAGTAAACCACCCTTGACATGTGATTCAAATTTGGGATTGACTGGACGTTTTGTTCGTGATTTGTGGGCTTTTTTGTAAAACGGGCCCCTTCCGCTAACTTTGGAAGCCATTTACGGACGAACGGTATGGACTATCAAAATTCTGTTTCGGTCCAGATTATCGCATGGGTCCAGAGATCATGTTTACCGATTTTTGTGAAATTTTGAGAAAATATGTGGGAGGAGCTAAAAGTGTGTTTTGAAGAAAATTCAAAATGGTGGAAAATCTATCCTGACGCAAATGGGCGTGGCCTATATGGGGAGTTGCGTCATGACCCAAGGAATCTTATTCTACGACCTACGGTTCAAGAGTTATAGGCCAAAACGTAAAGGGGGCTGTTATAGCGCCACCATGTGGCCGAATGATATAATTTTTATTTTAATAATTTTGCACTAAATTATGAACCTCCCCTCCAAGTCTTGTAACTCTAGCCCTTACGGTTTCTGAGAAAAAAATACTTGAATTTGATAAAACTAATAACTTGAACTAATAAAGTGCGAAGATAACTATAGTCTGGTTGCCCTGTTAGGGCAACCACACTAATAATAAAGTGTGAAGATTACTATAGTCTGGTTGCCCTAACAGGGCAACCACACTAACTAAAGTTTTCAAATAATTGTAGTGGAGTAAAAGTACAAGATTTGCCTCTGAGCTGTAGTGGAGTAGAAAATTATTACCATTATAATGCAATTATATGGGTAATTATAATAATAATAATAATAGAAAGACGTGAAAAACAAGCCCAAAGTCGCTTATAATAAGCAGACATGGCAACATAGACTCGCTGCTGTCTACGGGCCGCTCTGCGGGGGGTCTCGAGGTGTGAACTGCTCTTCCCTGGGGGAGAGAGGGTGAGAGCGGTCAATTTAGCCGAAATATAACGGCTGGGATGGTATATATATGGTATACATTTCATATTTATAATACGTTTCAGAAAGAAAATAAAAAAGGAGATGATTTGAAACAAATATTTAGGAAAAGTCATGAAAGGGGAACTTTCTCAGAGCTTCATGAGAGAAGATAATCCACTTTCTCAAAATCGGTCATATTGATGGCTTAAGTATCATTTATAGTCGGACGTAAGGATACGTAACGAGCGCCAGCGCTCCTTACGTTGTCGTTTTTGTCTCCCCCTCCGTCACCTGCGGCGCCAGTTTTTCCTTCCGTGCAGTCGACATTCACCGTCAGGCTGCGCACGTCGTCCTGTAGTACCACTGGCGCCCGTTGGCAGTATAAGGGGAAAAAGTTTTCCTCGGGCCCTCTTTCTCCAAAAAAAAGACCCACGTTGGTGGAAGTACTTGAGTAAATGTACTTAATTACTTAAGTCCGTTTGGCCGTGACAAAATGAACCCAGCCATTAGAGCCATTCCCTAAACACACACACTTAAATAATATAGCACAGTGCAGTAGGGGTCGAAACTCACGTTTTGTAGACAACCATTGTTTTTGTCTGGTTTGTGGACTAGTTTGTGTCTTTTATTGCGTTGTTTTGGCTAGATGCTACAATGCTAGCTCCCATGTTAGCGCTGTTGCCAGGTTTTGTGAGAGAAATAAGCAACCAGGTCTATGAAAACAACCCAAAAGAATCGAGTAGGCCAGGGGTCTTCAACGTTTTCAGGCCAAGGACCCCTTGGCTGAGAGCAAGATAAATCAGGGACCCCCATTATATATATATATAAATCTTTTTTTTTTCCTCCATAGATTTCATAGGCAGCTTCATAGACTTGTTTCACAGCACTATCATGTTGGATTCATGTTAATTTCACTCTGTACTTAGTCTGCTCTTTTTCCCCCCATACCAAACCACGAAAATAGCAGATCTACAAGCGCTCAACACCTCACGCTGTGAGGCGTTGTGTGCTTGTAGATCATGAAGTAACGGGTATCGTGACCATTTAAATGTCAGTAATTGTAACATGATCAAACTGGAAAAAACACATTCGTTTCAACACTGATAATGAAGCATGAATAATGAGGTAATATTTCTGTCTCAACTCACAGCAGTCTGCAGGTTCGTCTGACCGGTCCCCACAGTCATCTACTGCGTCACATTTCCATGACAATAGAATGCACTTGTAGTTCTTACAAACAAACTGATGGGGGAAACAGAGGATTATGTTTACAATCAGTAATGTATCAAAAGCAGACATGAGACTTAAAGTCATACAGCGTAACACTAAAGTGAAGGCGAGGTGAATCACCTGGCTGGCAGTGCAGATGGACATGCACTGTTCACACTTGTATCCTCCTCCAGGTGAGAGCAGACACAGGTTACTGCAGCCTCCATTGTTGGTCTGACACGGGTGACCGGCCACTGCAGGGTGGAGAAAACATGCACACATGGAACAAACATGAGAACACACACCTATATGTTAGAATAAAGCAATAAGCCACACCAGGCTGTGGTTTAATGTGAGTTTAGAGCAGCTATGAGGTGTTGTTAGGAACGTGGCAGAACAGAGTGACTACAACCCTATAACTGTTCTACAATCACTGTAAACCACCACCTCACATGGTTTATTGCTTTGATAAAACACCAAATATGGCAACATGACAATCATAGACAACCCAATTAAAACTGTATTCAATATCCTCTAACTTTGCTAAAGGAAAAACTAAATCACAAAGAGTAATTCATCCATGGAAAGTTATGGTGAATATTGTGAATAAGATGTTGGAGCAGTGACACACATACATGTCCATATGTGTGGTTATTGAGTAGTTTACAATGAGGCTCAGCCAATCACAATCAAGCAACAGAACTATCAATTTGACATTACTATGAGGCACTACTACTATAACTAATATAACCGTTTAAAAACAGATCAAATAATACAATAACAGACAATAAATACAATCATTGGGGTATTTTTTGTCCTTGTAAAAAATAATTTCCAGGGACAATATATATATATATACACACACACACACACACACACACACACACACACACACACACACACACACACACACACACACACACACACACACACACACACACACACACACAACAGGTGAAATGTGTCCTCTGCATTGACTCATCCTATAACTATAGGATCAGTGAGCAGCCATTCACTCAGGGAGTAATTAGGGGTTCAGAGTCTTGCTCAGGGACACACATGGACACATTGCTGGAATGGAACCTGCTACAACTACTGTAGAGCCTCTGGCTGCCCAGCCGGGCTCTCTAACCACTCAGCTATGGCCGCCCCCAGTGAGAGTGAATAGTGAGAGTGTTGTATACAGTAGGTGGTACAGACCCTCAGGTTGTCTAGAGGGGTGATACATGTGGAGGTCAGATGGATACAGGTTGCTGATGAGTCTGATCTTGTTGGTTCCCTGAGTCTTGTTGGCTCTATAGATGGAGCCTCTGGTCTCACTGTGGATCCTCCTCTCTATCCAGTAGATGTGATCCTCAAACAGAGTAATAGCAGCGATGTCGTTGATGTCCTGACTCACAACTACAGACACACAAAACCAAAAGAGTCACAATATTATAAAATACATAACAAAGTATTATAAAGAATATTATAACAAGAGTTAAAATGCATCAATAAAGTTTACAGAATAAACAATATTCTCACTGTTTTCATTGTTTTTTTCTTCATGTAAAAATGAACATAATCCATTCTTATACACAGTAACACTTTGGAGTGTTAATTTAACCACATGAACCCTAGTGATCCTATTCTGGGGCAAACATTCGCCGGAAATAGCAGATCTATAAGCTCACAATGCATCACCCTGCAACATGTTATGAGCTTGTAGATCAGCTATTTTCTGCAAAGATATTTAATGTAAAGAGGATAAAAGGAGGGGCCTTGTATAGACCTCTGGAGGACTCCAGTCAACTAGGGATTACTTTTACTTAATCTGAGTATTCTTCCTCCCCTGTGTGTGTGTGTGTGTGTGTGTGTGTGTGTGTGTGTGTGTGTGTGTGTGTGTGTGTGTGTGTGTGTGTGTGTGTGTGTGTGTGTGTGTGTGTGTGTGTGTGTGTGTGTGTGTGTGTGTGTGTGTGTGTGCGTGCGCGTGCGTGTGTGTGTGTGCGTGTGTGTGTGTGCTACCTGTGTGTCTGTTGGTTCCATCCAGGTTGGCAAACTCAATGTGTTTCTCCTTCTCGTCGCTCCAGTAGATGTGATCGTTGATGTAGTCTAACGTCAGGCCGTAGGGGTTGTAGATCTTATCCTTCACGATGATGCTCCTGTTGGTGCCGTCCATCCCCATCCTCTCTATGTGGGCGTTGTATTCACGACTGTCTGTCCAGTACAAGTACCTGTCAGGGAGACACTGAGTCAGGGTCACTGTTTGACATCTTTACTGACAATGTAACATATTGTTGTTGTCGGGCAGAAACCTTGTATCTCCATAAAGAACTTTTGATCAATGTGATGACATGGTCCGCTGGCCTGGTGGCTTGTCCTCCCTTAAGCCAATTTGAATATAAGATATGAGGAGTGTGTGTGTGTGTGTGTGTGTGTGTGTGTGTGTGTGTGTGTGTGTGTGTGTGTGTGTGTGTGGCGTTTCACAGGATGGTTGATACATTCAGTGTGAGGTTCATGATGTCACCACAGTGTGAGGTTCATGATGTCGCCACAGTGTGAGGTTCATGATGTCACCACAGTGTGAGGTTCATGATGTCACCACAGTGCTCTTACCCGTAGCGTACATCCACAGCCATGGCCTCTGGCCGGTCCAGGCCGGTGTTGACCAGGACTGTTCTGTACGACCCGTTTAGTTTGGACACCTCTATGGTGGCCCTGCCACTGTCACACCAGTACAGGTTTCCTGCCACCCAATCAACAGCCAGACTGGATGGAGAGCTGATCCACGTGTTGTGAAGGACCTGTCAATCAACCATACACATACTGTTTTTTAATGCAATTATTACAATAATTTCTTATAGGGTAGAGTATTTTCATTAGATATATAATAAAAAAATAGCTGGTCTACAAGCTCACCACACGTCGCTTTGTGACATGTTGGGAGCTTGTAGATCTGCTATTTTCACTCTTTCAATTTTATCTTTTAAATCCATTTTGAAATTGTCAAGGGGGGGGGGGGAGGGGGCAGCCAGAGTCTGTGTCTATTTTGGGGTTCTTGTCATGTAACAGTGTGTGAAGCCCTGGTGTAGAGAGACAGGAAACCAAGGACAGAAAGAGGAGAAACATGTGAGACAAGACCAGGAGTCAGATTCAAACTCACATCCTCACATGGTCTGTACACTAACTGACTGAAACACCAGACACCCTGTTTTCTGCCTTTATATTTAACACTGATGTCACAAAGTATTTTAAATACAAGTATAAATACTCTGAATTACATGTTCTGTAAGTCATTTGAATTCAGTTTCTCTTCCCTGTCATTCATCCTCATCGTTGTCATTGTCACACTGACCTGGACGTCACTGCCATTGATGTGCATGCGACTGATCATAGGGGGCTGGGATTCGTGGCTACTACTATAGCGGTTATCTTCTATCCAGTAGATCATCTGCTGCTGATGGTCAAAGTCCAGAGCCTTCACACCGCCCTGTCACACCACATCAGTTGTGTTAGTCTCAGACAGGAATACATTCCAGCATGTCAAAAGCAGTGTGTGTAGAATATTGTATAGGATTACATAGGATGTGTTGTTATGTCTAATGGTTTTCACCTGTTTGAGCTCTGTGGAGCTGGAGCCGTCCAAGCTGATCCTCATCAGGTTGTAATAGGTGGCTACGATGAGGAAGGGCTCCACCTCTGGAGAAAGTGAGACATTACATTTGAGTTGAATTACCTTTTAAAAATTACATAAACCGGGAAAGCATCCGTTTCATTTTAGATTTTAGTGTTGGCTATTAGAAAATAGCAGATCTACAAGCTCACAGCACGTCACTTCGTGCCGCGATGCGAGCTTGTAGATCTACTATTTTTGAACATATTTGAATGTATTGAATCATTCAGATTCACAAATCTTTTCTTCTGGGGGGTCCCTGGAACAAAACATTTCATATGGGGGTCCGTGTCCAAATACATATATTTTTGGGGGTCCTTGACACAAAGAAGTTTGAGAATTACTGATTTAGAAGCCATTTGTAGGTCTCAGGTCTTAATGGGTTAATACGCTCATAAATGTAACATATTGATCCATAAATAACCTTATAAATGTAAACTTATTGATCACCATGTTTAAAAAGGTTGGGATGTGTTTCCTCTCTTTGTCAAACACACCACTGACACAGTGAAGCTGCTGTATTTACTGACTCACCTTTTATTCACTTTAAATACAATTATATACATATTTCACTGGTTACAATATGAGAGTTATAGATTAATGTTTTTAAGAGGCTGAGATTTAATTAATGACAGACAGACAGACAGACAGACAGACAGAGAGACAGACAGTCTTACCTGTTGTGTTGTGTGTTGGTTCATTCTGTAGAGCTGAGGAGAAACATAAAAAACTAAATGAGCTTTAGTGTAACAGCTGGTTGGTTGTAGTTGTGGTTTATCTGTTGAAATACAGGACAAGATGTCCTTTGTTTCTCCTGTTTGCTGCTATTTATTTGACATTCAGGAACTATCATTTATAGCAGAAATAACAAAAAAAGGTTGGTTGTCATTTAATGATTTGGTCACACAGACCTTCATCACTAACAAACTAATATAATTATCCTTCAAACTCAGCTGGCTGTGGAACACGCCTGACAAGTTGTCCAATAACATGAGAGAAGTTTTCAGGAGGTCAAGTGGCCTCAAGAAAAGGACATTTGTGCTGCAGAGCTCCCTGTGAGAGCTAAGAGTGACTACAAAGTTAACATGTACTTTGATGTCATCCTAGTGTTCAACACTCACTGATGAAGACAATGAGCAAGATAATTATAATATACATACATAATATAACATAACATGCATCGATGTGTTTAAAGTTTCACAGCAATCAGACGCTGCGTTCATGATTTGCAGCATTTTGTGCAATCTTCTGTGTGCCAATCCTACACACTTTGGAAGCCAGTCGTAGCCAATCCATCATTTGTACCGATTTGCTTGAGGTTTGGACAAAATGTGTAAAAGTAATATCAGAAAATGTGCTTTGCAAAAATCTGCCTCCTGGTGGCGCTATAACAGCCTGATGTGAACCAGAGGTTCTTCCTTGACCTCCAGGGAGTGTGTGTGCAACGTTTCACGCCGATCGGTCCAACAGTGCCGGAGATTAGCTGCTCACAGACAAACGGATGAACAGGGGTGAAATCATAGTCTCCGGCCTTCAGCCATCCGTCCTGGCGGAGATAATACATGGAACCTCACTGCTTTCTCACAACATCAGCAGCACCACTGCTGCTGTGATTCACTGTTAGCGTCTCATTCACCTCCTAAACCCCCTCACAGCACCAGTATACACATTCACCCCCCCCCACCCCCACATTCGCCCCCCACCACCCACCCCAAAAAGCTAAACAACAAACAATCAATAAATAAGATAAACCCGCCAACTCCAACAACGCAGCAGCAGCAGCAGCAACAGCAGCCATTGAACTGGACATACTGTATGATGATGACTAGGGATGTGAAAACAAAGACAATTTTCGACTCAAGCCTTTTTGACTTTTTGACATGACTTTATATATAAAATATAAAATACATATTTATTTTTTTATATATATATATTTTTTGTAATGGTTTGTTCAAAAACATTAATATAAACTTTACTGTTTTCCAAAATAGCCAGTTCAAAATGTAAAAAATGATAGTGTTTTCCAAATGGGAGAGGAACGTGTGTGTGTGTGTGTGTGTGTGTGTGTGTGTGTGTGTGTGTGTGTGTGTGTGTGTGTCTGTGCTGCGCTAGTGCATGTCTGCCGGTCTGGTCGTGTGCGTGCGACTAGTTTTGCTTACATCCAGCAGCCTGCTTGTGCATGTTTGAAAGTCCGCTTGCAGATGGCAGCTTGACATAAGAGTACGGTGTGGGATGATTTAGTCAAGATTGGCGATAAAACAAAGTATGCATATCACTCGTCAACCAGTGATCAGTGATGTCAAATCACATTAAAGAGACACCCGGTCCCAAAGCCTTCACCTAAGAAAGAATGAAACCTCACCATATTGATGACCGGCGGGCAGAAAAGATCACTGATTTGACAGACAAGATGATAGCCGAAGATATGATGCCTATTGTTAGCATTGTGGAGGGGAAAGGCATGGTCAGGTACATGTGGTTCTACTGTTAGTGTTGTGGAGGGTAAAGGCATGGTCAGGTACATGTGGTACTACTGTTAGTGTTGTGGAGGGGAAAGGCATGGTCAGGTACATGTGGTTCTACTGTTAGTGTTGTGGAGGGGTAAGGCATGGTCAGGTACATGTGGTACTACTGTTAGTGTTGTGGAGGGGAAAGACATGGTCAGGTACATGTGGTACTACTGTTAGTGTTGTGGAGGGGTAAGACATGGTCAGGTACATGTGGTACTACTGTTAGTGTTGTGGAGGGGAAAGACATGGTCAGGTACATGTGGTACTACTGTTAGTGTTGTGGAGGGGTAAGACATGGTCAGGTACATGTGGTACTACTGTTAGTGTTGTGGAGGGGTAAGGCATGGTCAGGTACATGTGGTACTACTGTTAGTGTTGTGGAGGGGAAAGACATGGTCAGGTACATGTGGTACTACTGTTAGTGTTGTGGAGGGGTAAGGCATGGTCAGGTACATGTGGTACTACTGTTAGTACATGTGGTACTACTGTTAGTGTTGTGGAGGGGAAAGACATGGTCAGGTACATGTGGTACTACTGTTAGTACATGTGGTACTACTGTTAGTGTTGTGGAGGGGTAAGACATGGTCAGGTACATGTGGTTCTACTGTTAGTGTTGTGGAGGGGTAAGGCATGGTCAGGTACATGTGGTACTACTGTTAGTGTTGTGGAGGGGGAAGGCATGGTCAGGTACATGTGGTACTACTGTTAGTGTTGTGGAGGGGTAAAGGCATGGTCAGGTACATGTGGTACTACTGTTAGTGTTGTGGAGGGGAAAGACATGGTCAGGTACATGTGGTACTACTGTTAGTGTTGTGGAGGGGTAAGACATGGTCAGGTACATGTGGTACTACTGTTAGTGTTGTGGAGGGGAAAGGCATGGTCAGGTACATGTGGTACTACTGTTAGTGTTGTGGAGGGGTAAGGCATGGTCAGGTACATGTGGTACTACTGTTAGTGTTGTGGAGGGGAAAGGCATGGTCAGGTACATGTGGTACTACTGTTAGTGTTGTGGAGGGGTAAGGCATGGTCAGGTACATGTGGTACTACTGTTAGTGTTGTGGAGGGGGAAGGCATGGTCAGGTACATGTGGTACTACTGTTAGTGTTGTGGAGGGGAAAGGCATGGTCAGGTACATGTGGTACTACTGTTAGTGTTGTGGAGGGGTAAGGCATGGTCAGGTACATGTGGTACTACTGTTAGTGTTGTGGAGGGGTAAGACATGGTCAGGTACATGTGGTTCTACTGTTAGTGTTGTGGAGGGGTAAGACATGGTCAGGTACATGTGGTTCTACTGTTAGTGTTGTGGAGGGGGAAGGCATGGTCAGGTACATGTGGTACTACTGTTAGTGTTGTGGAGGGGTATAGGCATGGTCAGGTACATGTGGTACTACTGTTAGTGTTGTGGAGGGGAAAGACATGGTCAGGTACATGTGGTACTACTGTTAGTGTTGTGGAGGGGTAAGACATGGTCAGGTACATGTGGTACTACTGTTAGTGTTGTGGAGGGGAAAGGCATGGTCAGGTACATGTGGTACTACTGTTAGTGTTGTGGAGGGGTAAGACATGGTCAGGTACATGTGGTACTACTGTTAGTGTTGTGGAGGGGAAAGGCATGGTCAGGTACATGTGGTACTACTGTTAGTGTTGTGGAGGGGTAAGGCATGGTCAGGTACATGTGGTACTACTGTTAGCGTTGTGGAGGGGTAAAGGCATGGTCAGGTACATGTGGTACTACTGTTAGTGTTGTGGAGGGGTAAGGCATGGTCAGGTACATGTGGTTCTACTGTTAGCGTTGTGGAGGGGTAAAGGCATGGTCAGGTACATGTGGTTCTACTGTTAGCGTTGTGGAGGGGAAAGACATGGTCAGGTACATGTGGTACTACTGTTAGCGTTGTGGAGGGGTAAGGCATGGTCAGGTACATGTGGTTCTACTGTTAGCGTTGTGGAGGGGTAAGGCATGGTCAGGTACATGTGGTTCTACTGTTAGCGTTGTGGAGGGGAAAGACATGGTCAGGTACATGTGGTACTACTGTTAGTGTTGTGGAGGGGAAAGGCATGGTCAGGTACATGTAGTACTACTGTTAGTGTTGTGGAGGGGAAAGGCATGGTCAGGTACATGTGGTACTACTGTTAGTGTTGTGGAGGGGAAAGGCATGGTCAGGTACATGTAGTACTACTGTTAGTGTTGTGGAGGGGAAAGGCATGGTCAGGTACATGTGGTACTACTGTTAGCGTTGTGGAGGTGAAAGGCATGGTCAGGTACATGTGGTACTACTGTTAGTGTTGTGGAGGGGAAAGACATGTCAGGTACATGTGGTTCTACTGTTAGCATTGTGGAGGGGAAAGGCATGGTCAGGTACATGTGGTACTACTACTGTAACAGGTCAGCTTGCTGCTCCCCCGTGATCATGCAAGTAGTAGAGGCCCTAGGAGGGGTCCACGTGCGACTGCTTATTTTTTTTCTAGTTTAGATTTTTGGCATCCATAGGACCTCTAATATTGGGATTTTGATGATCCCAAGAAAAAAAGTGGTCCCAAGTGTGTTTTTTTCAATGTTTTATTACCCCTATGAGACCTGGGAGATGGCTGGCTGGAACGCCGGCGAGAGTGTCTTTCGGAGACTGTGGAACGCTCAAATTTAGACGTAGCCCAAAGATAGAGATACCCTTTGATTCCAGACAACCTCAGGTTTCCAATGAGAGCAACCTTTTCATGCTACCTTGTCAGGAAGGGGGCTAAATACCTAATGATTCAAAGTTAAGACAACATTTTGGCGAGGGAAAAACGACCATCACCATTTTCCAAATGGTCCCTTGAGCTGTCACCTCAATATATGTGAATGGAAATGGGTTAAATGGATACCTACAAGCCTCCCCTGTACAGACATGTCAAATTTATGCCAATCTCATGCAGTTTTGGGCAAGAACCATGCAGTGTTTTGCATGCAGTACAAATATGTAATTTCCGCCTATTGTAAAAAGGAGACCACTTTACTGCATCTATAGCTGTATGAGACCACTGTACTGTATCTATAGCTGCATGAGACCACTGTACTGTATCTATAGCTGCATGAGACCACTGTACTGTATATATAGCTGCATGAGACCACTGTACTGTATCTATAGCTGCATGAGACCACTGTGCTGTATCTAGACCACTGTGCTGAATCTATAAACCACTGTACTGCATATATAGACCATTGTACTGCATTTATAGACCACATACATTGACCACTGTACTGTATCTAATATACATATACTGCAACTCAACACAACTTAAAACAAATATTTATAAAGCACATTTAACATGACCAGGTCACCCAAAGTGCTGCACAGGTCGCCACGAAGGCTCGGTAGATGCAGTACAGTGGTCCACAGATGCACTAGAGTAGTCTACAGATGCACTCGAGTGGTCTACAGATGCATTATAGGCGTCCACAGTGGTCTACAGATGCACTAGAGTGGTCTACAGATGCACTAGAGTGGTCTACAGACACACTAGAGTGGTCTACAGATGCACTAAAGTGGTCTACAGACACACTACACTGGTCTACAGATGCACTAGAGTGGTCTACAGACGCACTAGAGTGGTCTACAGATGCACTAGAGTGGTCTAAAGACACACTAGGGTGGTCTACAGATGCACTAGAGTGGTCTACAGATGCACTAGAGTGGTCTACAGATGCACTAGAGTGGTCTACAGATGCACTAGAGTGGTCTACAGATGCACTAGAGTGGTCTACAGATGCACTAGAGTGGTCTACAGACGCACTAGAGTGGTCTACAGATGCACTAGAGTGGTCTACAGACGCACTAGAGTGGTCTACAGATGCACTAGAGTGGTCTACAGATGCACTAGAGTGATCTACAGATGCACTAGAGTGGTCTACAGATGCACTAGAGTGGTCTACAGATGCAGTACATGGTCTACATATGCACTACAATGTGTCTGTCGACCACTCTAGTGTGTCTGTAGACCACTATCGTGCATCTGTAGACCACTCTAGTGCATCTGTAGACCACTCTAGTGTGTCTGTAGACCACTGTCGTGCATCTGTAGACCACTCTAGTGTGTCTGTAGACCACTCTAGTGCATCTGTAGACCAGTCTAGTGTGTCTGTAGACCACTTTAGTGCATCTGTAGATCACTCTAGTGTGTCTGTCGACCACTCTAGTGTGTCTGTAGACCACTATCGTGCATCTGTAGACCACTCTAGTGCATCTGTAAACCACTCTAGTGTGTCTGTAGACCACTGTCGTGCATCTGTAGACCACTCTAGTGTGTCTGTAGACCACTCTAGTGCATCTGTAGACCAGTCTAGTGTGTCTGTAGACCACTTTAGTGCATCTGTAGATCACTCTAGTGTGTCTGTAGACCACTCTAGTGCATCTGTAGACCACTGTCGTGCATCTGTAGACCACTCTAGTGCATCTGTAGACCACTCTAGTGTGTCTGTAGACCACTTTAGTGCATCTGTAGACCACTCTAGTGTGTCTGTAGACCACTCTAGTGCATCTGTAGACCACTCTAGTGCATCTGTAGACCAGTCTAGTGTGTCTGTAGACCACTCTAGTGCATCTGTAGACCACTGTCGTGCATCTGTAGACCACTCTAGTGCATCTGTAGACCACTCTAGTGTGTCTGTAGACCACTTTAGTGCATCTGTAGACCACTCTAGTGTGTCTGTAGACCACTCTAGTGCATCTGTAGACCAGTCTAGTGTGTCTGTCGACCACTCTAGTGTGTCTGTAGACCACTATCGTGCATCTGTAGACCACTCTAGTGCATCTGTAGACCACTCTAGTGTGTCTGTAGACCACTTTAGTGCATCTGTAGACCACTCTAGTGTGTCTGTAGACCACTCTAGTGCATCTGTAGACCAGTCTAGTGTGTCTGTAGACCACTTTAGTGCATCTGTAGATCACTCTAGTGTGTCTGTAGACCACTTTAGTGCATCTGTAGATCACTCTAGTGCATCTGTAGACCACTGTCGTGCATCTGTAGACCACTCTAGTGCATCTGTAGACCACTGTGGACGCCTATAATGCATCTGTAGACCACTCGAGTGCATCTGTAGACTACTCTAGTGCATCTGTGGACCACTGTACTGCATCTACCGAGCCTTCGTGGCGACCTGTGCAGCACTTTGGGTGACCTGGTCATGTTAAATGTGCTTTATAAATATTTGTTTTAAGTTGTGTTGAGTTGCAGTATAGTGGTCTATATTAGATACAGTACAGTGGTCAATGTATGTGGTCTATAAATGCAGTACAATGGTCTATATATGCAGTACAGTGGTTTATAGATTCAGCACAGTGGTCTAGATACAGTACAGTGGTCTCATGCAGCTATAGATACAGTACAGTGGTCTCATGCAGCTATATATACAGTACAGTGGTCTCATGCAGCTATAGATACAGTACAGTGGTCTCATGCAGCTATAGATACAGTACAGTGGTCTCATACAGCTATAGATACAGTGCAGTGGTCTCATGCAGCTATAGATACAGTACAGTGGTCTCATACAGCTATAGATGCAGTAAAGTGGTCTCCTTTTTACAATAGGCGGAAATTACATATTTGTACTGCATGCAAAACACTGCATGGTTCTTGCCCAAAACTGCATGAGATTGGCATAAATTTGACATGTCTGTACAGGGGAGGCTTGTAGGTATCCATTTAACCCATTTCCATTCACATATATTGAGGTGACAGCTCAAGGGACCATTTGGAAAATGGTGATGGTCGTTTTTCCCTCACCAAAATGTTGTCTTAACTTTGAATCATTAGGTATTTAGCCCCCTTCCTGACAAGGTAGCATGAAAAGGTTGCTCTCATTGGAAACCTGAGGTTGTCTGGAATCAAATGGTATCTCTATCTTTGGGCTACGTCTAAATTTGAGCGTTCCACAGTCTCCGAAAGACACTCTCGCCGGCGTTCCAGCCAGCCATCTCCCAGGTCTCATAGGGGTAATAAAACATTGAAAAAAACACACTTGGGACCACTTTTTTTCTTGGGATCATCAAAATCCCAATATTAGAGGTCCTATGGATGCCAAAAATCAAAACTAGAAAAAAAAATAAGCAGTCGCGCGTGGACCCCTCCTAGGGCCTCTACTAAAGCCGCTGTCTAACACCACTGGTTCTCAACATGTGGTCTGGGGCCCACCAGATCTTTAAGCTCACAACGTAACACGTTGTGAGCTTAAAGATCTGCTATTTTCAAAAATATATTGGGAAAACAAGTGCCTTTTTTAAAAAACATTTTCACAACACAAATCTCGTCTTGTCTCTGGCACAAAATATTATCAGATTGGGGTCCACAGACAAATAAATATTAATCTGGGGGTCCTTGACATGAAAACATGTGGGAACCACTGGTTCAAAAAACATTAGGAAGCAAACCCAAATACGCAACAACATATATAATATATAAACAAATATATAAAAAAGTTGCTTAGTATAAGCAGACATGGCAACACTGGTAAACAGGAAACCCCTTGATGTGCCCCCCCCCCCCCCCTCTACTCCACTACCTGGCCACACCCACGGTGGGCCTTGCCAGGAATAAGGTGAATACGCTCTCATAAATGGGGCCAAATGGACCGTTTTGTTCATTTGGTTCCATGTATACTCTCTGAGTTACAGACCTTTTAAAGGATCTACACCATGAATTTAAAAAAAATATTTGATATTTAATATCATATGGTGTATCAAACCTTTTTCAAAAGGTTTGAGCCTAAATCATCACTCAGATATACTCATCCCAAGTCAATTGTCTCTTATACAGCACTTTCAGCTGCAATACCAAAACGTCCTCTTGGGCAGGGGGGGGCTACTGAGCAATTCTGTCTGGCCAGCATCAATGCAATGGCAATGCAAGTGATGTCACTTGCATTGCCATTCTGAAATGGCCTGTTCAGACACGCCCATTCTGAAAATCTCTGAAATGAGAATGAATGACTGAATGTTAAAAAAAAAAAAAAAATTGGGGTACAAGAGACACTGGGGAGCCCAAAAAATACCCCCCCCCCAAAAAAAAATAATTAAATTCATGGTGTGGCCCCTTAAGGGTCCATTTGGTTTCTTTGACAACTACTGGCCTATACTAGAACATAAATTAACAAACAAAACAGAACTTCTTAACAGCTTATTAACCACATGACTGGTATCCTATGTTTAACATTCTGATCGTTATTTCTAAAGCAATGGCCACAATTATAATATATAGTGTGTATCCCAAGTGAAAAAATTATGTATTTTCTTTGTGCTAAAGTATACTTTTAGCACAATAAGTATGTTAATTGTCAATTTTAACTTTTGTCAAAGCATACTAACAGTGCATTTTTTTGCCAAAATATATTTGGCAAATATAATCAGAGTGCATTCAAAAATATATTTTTACAATGCACATTAAATGTCAACATTAATTAATTTGTCATTTAGCACATTTGTTAAGTGTACTAAACAAAAAATATATATTTAATTAAATAAAAATGTACTTTTCAAAAGTCTATTCATATAATGTTGAATTTTTGTTTAACTTAAGTACATTTAATGTTAAATATATTTTAAATTATATATTTTATAGTATATTCATAGCAAATTATCCTCAATATGCACTTAATTTAAGATATACTATAATATGCTTATTAAAAGTATACTTTTCACAAAAACTATTTAAAATATGTTCAAGTATATATTTTTGTAAGTATGTTAATGCCTATTTTATTGAATTTTCACTTAAGTACTACTTCGTAAAAGTACACTTTTCATCAGTGTATTTATAGTATAAGGCTGAAAAAATATACTGAAAAAGGCATTATACTTAAAGTTTGCTTTAGTATACTTTATAAGTATACTATATATGAATATGTTCCCGGATGCTATTAGTAATATACCTCTTAACATTATACTTGTAATATACTTGTTTTAAAGTGCATTCAATATATATTTCTACAAAGCACATTAGTAAACTTAAAAAGAAATGTGCTAAATTACAAATAAATTTATGTTGGTATTTAATGTGCTTTGTACACATATTGAATGCACTTTAAAACAAGTATATTACAAGTATAATGTTAAGAAGTATATTACTAATAGCATCCAGGAACATATTCAAAATAGTATACTTAAAAAGTATACTAAAGCAAACTTTAAGTATAATGCTTTTTCTGTATATTTTTTCAGCCTTATACTATAAATGCACTGAAGAAAAGTGTACTTTTAGGAAGTAGTACTTAAGTGAAACTTCAATAAAATAGACATTAACATACTTACAAAAAGATATACTTGAACATATTTTAAATAGTTTTTGTGAAAAGTATACTTTTAAGAATCAGAATCAGAATCAGAATCAGTTTTATTGTCACATCACAGGTTTACAAGGTAAAAAAGTGGGTGAAATTCGTTTTTGTACATCGTTCCCATCGCAATGTTAATTTCCATAGAAAGAAGAGGGGGGGGGGGGAGAAGAAGAGGGGTGGGGGGCAAGTGGGAAGGAGATCAAAAACAAGAGAGCAACAGAAGGCCAGCCTAGGCTGGCAAAGTGAGTGGGAGAGAGGTGGGTCATGGGCCCCAGTCCGAGAAGTAGTCGGATCAGTTTGTTTTGGGAGTTTTGAAGCTTAGTCTTCAGTGACACTGAGGTGTTGGAGTACCAAGAGGAGCTAGCATAGTCAAAAAGGGGCTGAATCAGGGCCCCTGAGAGGGTCCTGAGGGCCTGAGGGTTGACAAAAGAGGAAACTCTGCCCATAAATCTGGTTCTCTGGTTTACTCCTTTGACCACCTTTGTTGCCATGCTTTTGCCATGCTTTCATCAGGTATTTGTCAAGAATACATCCCAAATAGGTAATCTCTTCTTTGCTAGTGATGATTGTGTCATCAACTTTGACCTTGAAGTCATTTACCTTCATTTTACTGAGGGAATGTTTGGTCCCAAATAGAATGGATTCAGTTTTCCCAAGGTGTAGTGACAGTTTGTTATCGGTAAGCCAGGTACGGATTTTTGAGAGTTCAGAGCTGAGAGCTTCCTCAATTTGCAACTTGTCTTCACCCGAGATCAGGAGTGCAGAGTCATCAGCGAATAGGAACAGTTTGCAGTTACAGGCAGCATTCATGTCGTTAATGTATAGAAGGAACAGTAACGGCCCTAGAATGCTGCCTTGAGGAACCCCGCAGCTCACCGGGAGGGATGAGGACATGGTTCCGTTGATGTCAACCACTTGTTCTCTATCCTCCAAGTAAGATCTCATCCAATTTAGTGATGTGCAATCAAAACCAATCGCCCTCAGCTTATCAAGTAGAATTGCGTGGTTTACAGTGTCAAACGCCTTTTGGAGGTCCAGCATGACCATGCCACAGTATTTGCCCGAGTCTACCTCACGTTTGATGTAGTCGGTCAAATATAGTAGGCATGTGTCAGTGGAGTGGGATGTTCTGAAGCCCGATTGGAATTCAAACAACAGTTTACGCTCGCTGAGGTAGCTGTTGATTTGTTCTTGGATTGATCGCTCTATAACCTTTGAGATGGAACAAAGGATGGAAACAGGCCTATAGTTGCCAGGATCTAGTTTGCTTCCTTTTTTATATAGAGGGATTACTCTTGCCAACTTGAATTCTTGAAAATGATTGGAATGCTTAGAATATACTTTCAATGTAATAATAGTATATTCTAAATTAACTAACTGTGTACATTTAGTTTAATTGAGTTGTAGTTGAAATACATTATTGTTACATTAAAAGTATATTTTAGCACATTTGGATTGTAGTTTAAATACTTTATTATTACATTGATAGTATACTTGAAACTATTAAAAGTATACTTCACATTAATTTATTTTATACTCCAAGTATATTTGTAATACATTGATTGTATATTTTAAGCATAATTGCTATATACTCTATAAATATTTATTTAGTACTTGATATGTATTTGTAATGCACTATAAATGTAATGATAGTATACTTCAGCAATTGTACTTCAGATAAGTACATTTGAAATTAAATTGTATTTTTTGGGGGGGGGGGGGGAAAGTACATAAAAGTATATTAAAGATATGTTTTAGCATATCTTTAGTTCAACTTTTAATATACTAAGTACTACTTAAGTCTTTCCAAAATAAGACAATTTAAATGTAATTTATAAAAAGTACAAAAATAGTATATTAAGTATACTTCTGAAAAATATATTTAGTATATATTTTTTTCACTTGGGTAATAGTGTGTATACTGTACGATGTGACACAGTGTGAGCTTGTAGATTGGCTATTTTCAAAACATTAGGAATATTTTTGGATCATTTGAGCAACACAAATATATACCACCTTCACAACACATAGACCACCTGTCCTCTGTACAGACCACCTTCACAACACATAGACCACCTGTCCTCTGTACAGACCACCTGTCCTCTGTACAGACCACCTTCACAACACATAGACCACCTGTCCTCTGTACAGACCACCTTCACAACACATAGACCACCTGTCCTCTGTACAGACCGCATAGGCAGATACAGTCTGTACCCTTATGTCAGCCAGACATTATGACATCATGGCAGTCAAAAAAAAAGAAAAACATCATCACTTCACGTGTCTCTGTCACACACACACACACACACACACACACACACACACACACACACACACACACACACACACACACACACACACACACACACACACACACACACACACACACCTCTCAATGGTACTCATGGTTGTGTTAGCTTTGTGCCTCAGTGTGTTTCGCATCCACATCAACCAACAAGTGTCATTAAAACAGAGTCTTACCTGAGCTCCAGAGAAGGAGGAAAAATATCCATGTTTTATCCATGTCTGGATTCACTCACACTGGATTCTCAACTGGAACTTCACTGATCAACACTGGATTCTCAACTGGAACTTCACTGATCAACACTTGATGTCCTGAACAGCACTGATCAACACTTGATGTCCTGAACAGCTCTGATCAACACTTGATGTCCTGAACAGCACTGATCAACTCTTGATGTCCTGAACAGCTCTGATCAACACTTGATGTCCTGAACAGCACTGATCAACACTTGATGTCCTGAACAGCACTGATCAACACTTGATGTCCTGAACAGCACTGATCAACACTTGATGTCCTGAACAGCACTGATCAACACTTGATGTCCTGAACAGCACTGATCAACACTTGATGTCCTGAACAGCACTGATCGACGATCGCAGTCGTCCGTGTCTTTATGTGTGACACGTCAGCTCTCCTTATCTGATCATCACGTGGTTTCTCTGGAAAGTGGCAGCGCTCTTGATGACAGGAAGCTCAACCACAACCTGCCCTACATACGACAGAGGAGTACTTAGGCATCAAAATGGAGGACCGCTGAACTCAGCAGGTTACAAAATGGAGGACCACTGAACTCTGCAGGTGACAACATGGAGGACCACTGAACTCTGCAGGTTACAAAATGGAGGACCACTGAACTCTGCAGGTGACAACATGGACTTGTATAGCACCATGTGACTGCTTCTGACCAAACATGTCCTTGATGAGTACATCATGTTCCAAATATAAATGAATAAATACATTTATAAATATGCAAGAGGCTGTAGGAAAAGGAATATGTATCCTTCAGGTATTATATAATTTGTATTAATGTATCAATATAGTGCCACAGGGGAAAGAGAAAATATAATTACATAGAATATTAAGTGAGTTTGGTAGAATATACGTAATAATTACATATTCATTTATTACTTACTCACACACATACTCACTTACTGACTTAAATACATACTTACTTCTGACACAGTTTTATATCAGCCTGGGAGCCTTGCAGCCTTGCATCATGACATCATTATGGCATCATGGCATCATTATGGCAGCATTGCATTATGACATCATGACATCATTGCATTATGGCATTCTGGCAGCAAGTTTTCAAAGTCAGAGCCTACTTTAGAATATGGATGTTCATAACATCATTGTATTGATACATGTTGATTTCTACACACTATAGCCTCATTTTAACATAAAAAATAACAAATCTATTTTATCTTCAGGTTACTGTTATTTACCTATAGAGATATTGGGCCCTTTGTTGGGCTGAAGTTGCTATACCCGCTATTTGGGGATTTAGCATGGCACAAGGCGCGTTCCCGTGCAAAAGTTGCTATCTTCCAACACCAGCCTTATCCCTAAAACACCTGCGCTACCCGTTACATTATGCATACAGTAGGTATGGTTTGGGCGTTACATTAATAAAACCAATCACCGTGCCAGCCAGATGCCATTGCCTTTAAGATCAGGCTGCGTAAGCCATTATCTCCAGTGCAATCTTATGCTCTCTCCCACTCTGCCCATGGAATAGCGAAGAGCAGTCCGACGTTGCCTTGGACTAAAATTATATATTATTATATATGTTGTATTATATATTATACACAGAATCATCACTCACACATTGCTGGTTATAGAGAACTTTAAACTACAGCATTCACTTGTGTTCTGGATTAATTCAACTGAATGGTCTGGTGTGGTTATAGCAAACACAGATATAGCAACTGCTGATAAAAACACAGTTTATTGACATAAGGAATTAACAGTCCCACTTTTGTGCATTACAGTAAAATTGTAATGACAATCACATTCACAATCACTTAAATCAGACGTGTTGCGCTGAACTCTGCAGCTGCAAACCATATTTGATCGACATAATTATCACCCATACAGTATGTTACTGATTATAGAGAATGTTATATTATTGTAATCCGTTCTTTATTTCCTGCGCAATGGATTAATAATGTTGAGCTGAAAACTCTTCAGCCGCACTGAGTCGCTTGGACATTATAGCCGACGTTTGCTTCATACAATCTAGGCTTTGATTGCTTTTCAATAAAACCATATTTGATAGACATAAATAAGTATCACCTACATGTTACTGATGGTAGAGAATGTTATATTGTTGTAATCCGTTCTAGTAGTAAGGGAGACCTCTGAATGTTGTGCCATTGTGCGCCCAGCCCGACTCCCGATATTCCCATTGTAGGCTCTACCAAACACATTGTAGGCTCTACCAAACACATTGTAGGCTCTACCAAACACATTGTAGGCTCTACCAAACAAATTTAGCATAGCGGGTGGTTTTAGAATCTGCTATGCGCTTGCCCAAACGTGTGGGCAAGATAGCAATTATAGGGATAGTATAACAACACGCCCACGGCCACACCTCCAGGAGCAAATTATGGAGTCGGCATAATGTATAGCGGGTAGTGCGGCCGTAAGATACCGTTTGGGGACAGCGCCCGCTGCCTTGTGCGTAATTAACGGGTAGCGGGTAGTTTCAAGGGATAGTGCAGGACGGAAGATACGGCCCATCGTTTACATGTCTCTGTCTGACAGATCTATTGTATGAACCTGACACATATTAAAATGTTAAAATAAATGAAATAATACTGTCCCCTCACGCATTACAAGGATAATATCAGTCACCAGAAACATGGTGCCTTGCTCAAGGACCAGGCGGGAGCCTGGGGATTGAACCTTCTGTACCTCATGTACCTCTATGACAGCGTGTACAGCCAATGGACAAGGACAATATCAGTCACCAGAAACATGGCTAAAATGGAGTTTAAAGATCAGACGTGGCCGTGATAAGGACACCCCCACCCCACCAAATGTTTTAAAGTGAAATGCCCCTTTAACTGCTCCTGATGAGCAACTTGGTGCCTTGCATGGTTTCCTCCACCATCGGTGTGTGAATGTGATGCATGTTGTGAAGCACTGTGGATAAAGTGCTTTGCTCAAGGACCAGGGGGAACCCCCCCCAACCTCCCCCCCATTGTGCTGACAGTGTTAGAGTCAGCGTACCACTACCCCCCCCCCCCATGTGCTGATAGTGTTAGAGTCAGTGTACCACTACCCCCCCCCCATGTGCTGACAGTGTTAAAGTCAGTGTGTTGAAACTAACCTCGTCTCTCATTTCCTGTCTAACGTACACACTGCAGTTACACCTAAACCACAGGAAGCAGCTTCTCTGCTGCTCCCACCACACTCCTACAACCTTTAGTTATGTTAACGTTACTTTAAATAACAACCTTTAGTTATTTTAACGTTACTTTAATAAGATTTGAACAAGCCTAAGAAAATAGCAGATCTACAAGCTCACAAAGTGTTGCATTGCGACACTTTGTGAGCTTGTAGATCAGTTATTTTGGCCACATCTTGCCAGTTAGTAGTACCTCCTGAGCAGGGTAATGAGAACCATGTGAAAGCCAGTCATGTATGGAAACAAACCCAGAACCTGTGAAATGTGTCACCAGTGGTTCCTAAAGCTTTTAGCTCCTGAACCCAAAAGAGACATGTTGATGTCTCCCCGGGACCCAAACTAGTGGAAATAGCCGATCTACAAGCTCACAGTGCGTCCCAATGTGACGTGTTGTGAGCTTGTTGATCAGCTATTTTCACTACTTCTTGAAAGTTTCTTTTTAATCGCATTTCAGACATGTGTTTTCTTTTTTGCTGTTTAGACTTGATAAAATAAGAACCTAGCAACCGTTGCAAAACCTGCATTTGGTTTGGCAAGCTTCCGTCACCTGTCGATGTTATTTCGTCCGCACACACACACAATAATTTGCAACATTAATATTAAGAATAGGAATACCACGATAACGCAATGGTGACTATGAACCAGCAACAGATTTCACTTACCCAGAAAATGGTTGGAGGTGTTGTTGAACACATACACAGCTCAACGTCGGGAAAGTTACACGACTCACCCGCCCAGGTGATGGCAATAATACTAATCACTGTAATCGTCGAAAATCTGAAAATAGCAGATTTACAAGCTACAGGATCTACGAGTTGTGAAAATAGACGATCTACAAGCTACAAGATCTACAAGTTGTGAAAATAGACGATCTACAAGCTCACAACGCGTCGCAGTGCGACATGTTGTGAGCTTGTGAGCAGGGGTCATCGCCATGATGGCTTGTGGTGGACTTTTTTTTCAAAATTCCATTTTTGCCATGGGCATACAAATTGAGCGGACAATAATATTACCAGAAACACATAAAGAGCTAACCCTGAATGACCATAACAGGTTTGTAACTCTGAGAGTGTACAAATGGAACCCCTTTAACCCTGTACTTTAACCCTGTACACTCTCAGGGTTAAAGGGGTCCTTGAAAATAAAACTCTTGAGAACCACTAGTACTAGTGGACTCCTAATGTGCCATAGTGTCAAAGTAAATCACTGTCATACATATTCTGAGGAAAACCTGCAGACTGACATTCAATAATTGGGTCTTATGATCAAAATGAGAAAATTATAATGTTATGTAAAAAAAAAGTCTAACATTTACCACGGACAAGGACAGGTCTTGACACGGACACATGTGTCTGTGTACGGACATATTGATGACCCCTGCTTGTGAGCTAAACTAGACTAAACCAAAACATTTGAGAATAACTAAAATATGACTAAAACAAAATGAAATCTTATAGACTCCTTAACAGACGACGTCACACTGATAAGAACCAGTATGCGTGAAACCAGTATGCACGCAATGAAACCCATTATACAACAGGTAGTTCCGACCAAGCAATCTGATTGGTTGAAATAGCTATCTAGCCGTGCTTCAAACCAGCATGATAGCACGGGCCTAATCACATTAATCACTCCGCACTGCAGTCCGCACCTGATTAGACCATATATGGCACAGCTGTGCTGATTTTTTTTTTTTGTAGCCTAAATCGCCTAAAATCCTATAATAAAAGGAATAACTGGAAAAAGTGTGCTTTATTTCAATAGTAACATCCATACTGTATAAATATCCTCCTGTGTTAAAGTAAAATTACTCCCATTTCGTCAACAGTCCAGAGTATGTTATACTTTATCGAACGACGGTATCGCACGGCGGAAATAGCCAATCTACAAGTTCACAACACGTCGCCATCGCGACGCGTTGTCAGCTTGTAGATCAGTTATTTTGGCCACGTGACACGGTCGTACGACGGAGCATATAGCCTACTGGAATCAGCTGTGTTGATGAGACGGTGCCTCAGAGCGCTGCTACAGGGACTATTTAATGTCTCAGTCAAATAAACTCTTTACTCTTTACAGGGAAACGGATAATAGCGAAACATTTTTATTATGAATTGCCCCACAATATGAATACATTTGGATGTGTTTTGTTGGTAACTGTTGTATAATCGCAATATTACACGAGAGGGTGTGCTTTACCTACATTATTGGCACTTCAGTGATGCTTGCGGAACTCGGCTCCGCCTCGTTCCTTACCGCATCACTGGCGTGCCAATAATGACGGTAAAGCACACCCTCTCGTGTAATCAGGTCTCGCTAGACAACACACAAGAGGGGGTCGGGGGTGTGCTGAAACCAGCGCACCCCGAAACAACAGGTTGGGAATTGATTGCATGAAACAATCACCTGTGTGTCCAGTCTTAATGTTAGTAAACAAATAATTGGTCTATTCAGAAGACTAATGACTGAAACTGAATCAAAATGTGCTCAAAATTAACAGTGGTTGGGACAGGCGGCCAGGGAGTTCAGGGTGTGGTACCGAGGCCAACCACATGGTGCTCTCCTCTGGGATCAGCTCCCAAGGAGGATCCTGACTGTATGTATAAATGTAAACACAAGTTACACAACGTGTGGTGAATCAAACATGGAGCATTGTGCTCTCGCCGTGGTCTCACCACCGCTCTGTGAACTTGGGGTCGCAGCAGCGCCACCTGTTGATGAGGTTCATATTGTTGCTGTCGGGCAGAGACCTTGCCAAAACTCTCTGTAAAATGAATGCCCTACCTGCAACCCTCCTACCTGCTACCCTCCTACCTGCTACCCTCCAGAGGATGGAGGCGGTCTGGGTACCCGTGAGGTACTGACCAGAGACGCCCCCCAGGGGATGGATGGATGGATGGATATATATATATATATATATATATATATATATATATATATATATATATATATATATATATATATATATATATATATATATATATATATATATATATATATATAAAAATTCTTTTTTTACTTTCGTAATATTTTTTCATTAGTATCATTGTAACAACCAGAATGGAACAGAGCCTTCATTAGTATCATTGTAACAACCAGAATGGAACAGAGCCTTCATTAGTGTCATTGTAACAACCAGAATGGAACAGAGCCTTCATTAGTATCATTGTAACAACCAGAATGGAACAGAGCCTTCATTAGTATCATTGTAACAACCAGAATGGAACAGAGCCTTCATTAGTATCATTGTAACAACCAGAATGGAACAGAGCCTTCATTAGTATCATCTTAACAACCAGACTGGAACAGAGCCTTCATTAGTATCATTGTAACAACCAGAATGGAACAGAGCCTTCATTAGTATCATTGTAACAACCAGAATGGAACAGAGCCTTCATTAGTGTCATTGTAACAACCAGAATGGAACAGAGCCTTCATTAGTGTCATTGTAACAACCAGAATGGGACAGAGCCTTCATTAGTGTCATTGTAACAACCAGAATGGAACAGCGCCTTCATTAGTGTCATTGTAACAACCAGAATGGAACAGAGCCTTCATTAGTATCATTGTAACAACCAGAATGGAACAGAGCCTTCATTAGTATCATTGTAACAACCAGAATGGAACAGAGCCTTCATTAGTATCATTGTAACAACCAGAATGGAACAGAGCCTTCATTAGTGTCATTGTAACAACCAGAATGGAACAGAGCCTTCATTAGTATCATTGTAACAACCAGAATGGAACAGAGCCTTCATTAGTATCATTGTAACAACCAGAATGGAACAGAGCCTTCATTAGTATCATTGTAACAACCAGAATGGAACAGAGCCTTCATTAGTATCATCTTAACAACCAGACTGGAACAGAGCCTTCATTAGTATCATTGTAACAACCAGAATGGAACAGAGCCTTCATTAGTATCATTGTAACAACCAGAATGGAACAGAGCCTTCATTAGTGTCATTGTAACAACCAGAATGGAACAGAGCCTTCATTAGTGTCATTGTAACAACCAGAATGGGACAGAGCCTTCATTAGTGTCATTGTAACAACCAGAATGGAACAGCGCCTTCATTAGTGTCATTGTAACAACCAGAATGGAACAGAGCCTTCATTAGTATCATTGTAACAACCAGAATGGAACAGAGCCTTCATTAGTATCATTGTAACAACCAGAATGGAACAGAGCCTTCATTAGTATCATTGTAACAACCAGAATGGAACAGAGCCTTCATTAGTGTCATTGTAACAACCAGAATGGAACAGATTCTTCATTAGTGTCATTGTAACAACCAGAATGGAACAGAGCCTTCATTAGTACCATTGTAACAACCAGAATGGAACAGAGCCTTCATTAGTATCATTGTAACAACCAGAATGGAACAGAGCCTTCATTAGTATCATTGTAACAACCAGAATGGAACAGAGCCTTCATTAGTGTCATTGTAACAACCAGAATGGAACAGAGCCTTCATTAGTATCATTGTAACAACCAGAATGGAACAGAGCCTTCATTAGTGTCATTGTAACAACCAGAATGGAACAGAGCCTTCATTAGTATCATTGTAACACCTGTGAAGGAAGTAAGGAAGAGGCCCAATGTCTGTGCATAGAGCCTATTCCAGGTCATTTAAAATAAAACGTGTGTGAACAATAAAACATTGTGTTATTAATTAACTGTCTATTTAATGAGCACAGCTGAAATAAGTGTCTCTCCCTGTAATGTCCTGTAGAGGGCAGTGTTCACCTGCATTTACAATACAACCAACAGCTGGGGTTTCCACACACAGGTACAACAATTTAACAAAGGTTCTCAGAGTGCGGTCTGTGAGCTTGTAGATCTGCTGTTTTCAAATGGCCAAAAAGCATATAGGGCTGAAGTGGTTAATGTATGTTTTTTAATAATAATCAAAAGTAACTAAAGTTTTCAAATATTTGTAGTGGAGTAAAAGTACAATATTTGTCTCAGAGATGTAGTGGAGTAGAAGTAAAAGTACTGAAAATTGGAAGTACTCCAGTAAAGTAAAAAGAATGAGTGCATGTACTTAGTTACTTTCCACCCCTGGTGGCTACAGGGTGTCCCCGCCCACGCCTGGCTCAGGCTGATGATGCGTTGCTCTGTTAGGCTCCGCCCACGCAGGCTCCGCTAGCCGCCGCCCACACGCCATGAGGCCCCGGCACACAGTACCGCCCACTGGCCACGGTTACCCTGGCAACCGCGCCGGTGCTGGGAGGGTGTGTGCCTGACTGACTGGAGCGTGGGAGTTCAACTGAGAAAAGCTCTCTCTCTCTCTCCCTCTCCCTCACACACACACACACACACACACACACACACACACACACACACACACACACACACACACAGGTTTGTATAGATACTTGTGAGCACAGAATCATGTCAGGACAGTGTTTCTATGACTGACATTTTTTGCAGTGAGCTTGTAGATCTGCTATATTCGATGCACGTCACTGACACGCAACTAAGAATAACTCAGGCATAACTCCAGACCCCTAAACCTGACCTCTATATGTCTAACCCTAAACCTGACCTCTAAATGTCTAATCCTAAACCTGACCTCTACATGTCTAATCCTAAACCTGACCTCTACATGTCTAATCCTAACCCTGACCTCTACATGTCTAATCCTAACCCTGACCTCTACATGTCTAATCCTAAACCTGACCTCTACATGTCTAATCCTAAACCTGACCTCTACATGTCTAATCCTAACCCTGACCTCTACATGTCTAATCCTAAACCTGACCTCTACATGTCTAATCCTAACCCTGACCTCTACATGTCTAATCCTAAACCTGACCTCTACATGTCTAATCCTAACCCTGACCTCTACATGTCTAATCCTAAACCTGACCTCTACATGTCTAATCCTAAACCTGACCTCTACATGTCTAATCCTAACCCTGACCTCTACATGTCTAATCCTAACCCTGACCTCTACATGTCTAATCCTAAACCTGACCTCTACATGTCTAATCCTAAACCTGACCTCTACATGTCTAATCCTAACCCTGACCTCTACATGTCTAATCCTAACCCTAAACCTGACCTCTAAATGTCTAATCCTAAACCTGACCTCTACATGTCTAATCCTAAACCTGACCTCTACATGTCTAATCCTAACCCCTAAACCTGACCTCTAAATGTCTAATCCTAACCCTGACCTCTACATGTCTAATCCTAACCCTGACCTCTACATGTCTAATCCTAACCCTGACCTCTACATGTCTAATCCTAACCCTGACCTCTACATGTCTAATCCTAAACCTGACCTCTACATGTCTAATCCTAAACCTGACCTCTATATGTCTGATCCTAACCCTGACCTCTACATGTCTAATCCTAAACCTGACCTCTAAATGTCTAATCCTAACCCTAAACCTGACCTCTACATGTCTAATCCTAAACCTGACCTCTACATGTCTAATCCTAACCCTGACCTCTACATGTCTAATCCTAACCCTAAACCTGACCTCTAAATGTCTAATCCTAAACCTGACCTCTACATGTCTAATCCTAAACCTGACCTCTACATGTCTAATCCTGACCTCTAAACCTGACCTCTACATGTCTAATCCTAAACCTGACCTCTACATGTCTAATCCTAAACCTGACCTCTACATGTCTAATCCTAAACCTGACCTCTAAATGTCTAATCCTAAACCTGACCTCTACATGTCTAATCCTAACCCCTAAACCTGACCTCTAAATGTCTAATCCTAACCCTGACCTCTACATGTCTAATCCTAACCCTGACCTCTACATGTCTAATCCTAACCCTGACCTCTACATGTCTAATCCTAACCCTGACCTCTACATGTCTAATCCTAAACCTGACCTCTACATGTCTAATCCTAACCCTGACCTCTACATGTCTAATCCTAACCCTGACCTCTACATGTCTAATCCTAACCCTAATCCTGACCTCTACATGTCTAATCCTAACCCTGACCTGTACATGTCTAATCCTAACCCTGACCTCTACATGTCTAATCCTAACCCTGACCTCTACATGTCTAATCCTAATCCTGACCTCTACATGTCTAATCCTAACCCTGACCTCTACATGTCTAATCCTAATCCTGACCTCTACATGTCTAATCCTAAACCTGACCTCTACATGTCTAATCCTAATCCTGACCTCTACATGTCTAATCCTAAACCTGACCTCTACATGTCTAATCCTAAACCTGACCTCTACATGTCTAATCCTAACCCTGACCTCTACATGTCTAATCCTAATCCTGACCTCTACATGTCTAATCCTAAACCTGACCTCTACATGTCTAATCCTAACCCTGACCTCTACATGTCTAATCCTGACCTCTACATGTCTAATCCTAACCCTGACCTCTACATGTCTAATCCTAACCCTGACCTCTACATGTCTAATCCTAACCCTGACCTCTACATGTCTAATCCTAACCCTGACCTCTACATGTCTAATCCTAACCCTGACCTCTACATGTCTGATCCTAACCCTGACCTCTACATGTCTAATCCTAAACCTGACCTCTACATGTCTAACCCTAAACCTAAACCTGACCTCTACATGTCTAACCCTAAACCTGACCTCTACATGTCTAACCCTAACCCTGACCTCTACATGTCTGATCCTAACCCTGACCTCTACATGTCTAATCCTAAACCTGACCTCTACATGTCTAATCCTAAACCTGACCTCTACATGTCTAATCCTAACCCTGACCTCTACATGTCTAATCCTAAACCTGACCTCTACATGTCTAATCCTAAACCTGACCTCTACATGTCTAATCCTAACCCTGACCTCTACATGTCTAATCCTAACCTCTAACCCTGACCTCTACATGTCTAATCCTAACCTCTAACCCTGACCTCTAAATGTCTAATCCTAACCCTAAACCTGACCTCTACATGTCTAATCCTAACCCTAACCCTGACCTCTACATGTCTAATCCTAACCCTGACCCTGACCTCTACATGTCTAATCCTAACCCTAAACCTGACCTCTACATGTCTAATCCCAACCCTAAACCTGACCTCTACATGTCTAATCCTAACCCTAAACCTGACCTCTACATGTCTAATCCTAACCCTAAACCTGACCTCTACATGTCTAATCCTAAACCTGACCTCTACATGTCTAATCCTAACCCTAAACCTGACCTCTACATGTCTAATCCTAACCCTAACCCTGACCTCTACATGTCTAATCCTAACCCCTAAACCTGTCCTCTAAATGTCTAATCCTAAACCTGACCTCTACATGTCTAATCCTAACCCTGACCTCTACATGTCTAATCCTAATCCTAAACCTGACCTCTACATGTCTAATCCTAATCCTAAACCTGACCTCTACATGTCTAATCCTAATCCTAATCCTGACCTCTACATGTCTAATCCTAATCCTAAACCTGACCTCTAAATGTCTAATCCTAATCCTAAACCTGACCTCTACATGTCTAATCCTAATCCTAAACCTGACCTCTACATGTCTAATCCTAATCCTAATCCTGACCTCTACATGTCTAATCCTAATCCTAAACCTGACCTCTAAATGTCTAATCCTAATCCTAAACCTGACCTCTACATGTCTAATCCTAATCCTAAACCTGACCTCTAAATGTCTAATCCTAATCCTAAACCTGACCTCTACATGTCTAATCCTAATCCTAAACCTGACCTCTACATGTCTAATCCTAATCCTAATCCTGACCTCTACATGTCTAATCCTAATCCTAAACCTGACCTCTACATGTCTAATCCTAATCCTAATCCTGACCTCTAAATGTCTAATCCTAACCCTGACCTCTACATGTCTAATCCTAACCCTGACCTCTAAATGTCTAATCCTAACCCTGACCTCTACATGTCTAATCCTAACCCTAAACCTGACCTCTACATGTCTAATCCTAACCCTGACCTCTATATGTCTAATCCTAACCCTAAACCTGACCTCTACATGTCTAATCCTAAACCTGACCTCTACATGTCTAATCCTAAACCTGACCTCTACATGTCTAATCCTAACCCTGACCTCTAAAAGTCTAATCCTAACCCTAAACCTGACCTCTAAAAGTCTAATCCTAATCCTAAACCTGACCTCTAAATGTCTAATCTTAACCCTAAACCCAGTGTTTTATTGGTGAATGTATCTCTGGTGGGAGTGATGCTATTTTAAAGACGTCACACACACGTCTCTTAACACCTACTGTACACTACAGGTGACACAATGAACCATTGATCTGCATCTAGACTCATTCCTATGTTCATTAACCTGGTGTGACAGCCGGCAGTCTGCAGCCTTTGTAAACTGTGTTGAGGAGTGAATTTAAAGATTGTTTTTAATCGATGTGTGTGCGTGTACGTACTCTGCTCAATAGACCGGTGGGACGGCGTGTTACCGCGTGCCATGACCAATGCAACACTGCCTAAACCCAACGTGAATCTATTCTTAATTGTAAACCTAAGTCTAAAAATCATTTTTTTTAAAGGACGACTTCACCCATTTTCAACCTGTTTTCATAATTATAATAAGTCCTCACTAATACTCATGATAACATGGCACCATTTTTGTCTACTCACTCTGTGTCTCAGAGGAGGGCTGTGGACAGTTCAGAAACCCGCCTACCAGTGACATCATCGATGGGGAATACAAGCTAATAGAAGCTACAGGCTTTCTATTCCTGGAAAGTTAGCATGTTGTAATGGAAGCCATTGTTCTCACTTTAATTAAAACATAAAAAAAACATTGAAATATTGAAGAAAAAATTAAAAACCTTCCTAACGATGATGTCACTGGTAGACAGATTTCTGAAGTGTCCACAGCCCTCCTATGAGACACAGACTGAGTAGAAAAAAATGACACAATGATATCAGGAGCGTTAGTGAGGATCTATTATATGAAGATAGGTTGAAAATGGGTGAAGTCTTCCTTTAACAATAAAACGTATGTTTCTGTAGACTGCTGTAGGCAGACTGTCCTCACAAACACTGTTTATGACACTCTACCTGAGGGAACATTGTGTCCTCACAAGTACAGTTATAAGGTACAAGTTGACACACACACACACACACACACACACACACACACACACACACACACACACACACACACACACACACACACACACACACACACACACACACACACACACACACACACACACACACACACACACACACACACACACACACACACACACACACACACACACACACACACACACCTCTTCCTGTGGTGTGTGTGTGGGTTGGTGTGTGATACAGAGATGTGGTGTGAAGGGCGAGGGAGTGTAGAGAAAGAGAGGGAGAGAGACAGAGACACACACACACACGCGCGCGCACGTGCGTGTGTGTGTGTGTGCGTGCATGGAGGTATATAAAGACAGACAGACAGACAGACAGGTATGTATATAGAGGGTGAGATGGTGACTCACCAACCGGTTTAACAATGTGTTGATGTGACATCCAACCCTGTCTGTCTGTCTGTCTGTCTGTCTGTCTGTGTAACTGACTGTCTGCCTGCCTGTCTGCCTGCCCAGTACAACATGAGGTCACCTGCATTGTATCGTATCGTATCGTATAGTATTGTATTACTGATGAATTGAGTACAATGGACCACCATAGAAACAAGCCCCCTGGGGGCTTTTTGTGTTATCCTTTTAGCGTTAACCTTTGACTGTATAATACCTGTACTGCTAACACACCTGTTAATAATATGCAACAATATTCAATAATTCAATTAACCTTCAAAAACCTCAGTGGAGGAGGGGGGGGGGGGGCGTGGTCAGAATCATCAGCTTCTCTGTTCACTTCCTTTCTACAGCAGAAAAGGGGCGGAGCCTCCTGTGGTCAGGTGTCGAAGCCTGGAGTTCAACATTGGTGAACTTTCACCGGGGGCGTCAACCAATGGGAAAGCACGGTTGATCCCAACTTGACAGCCATTTTGTTTGTAGTTCTCTTTCTCTCAGCCAACAAGCCAAAGGAACTACACTCCTGAAAAGTGCACGTACAGGCATGTGACATTTAAAGCTGCAATCCATAATGTTGTATTTTAAAGGAATACTTCACCCAAAAGAATGAATCAATTACACACCCCATGACGCCTTGAATTAATGGAGATTTTTTCTTTCGTTTCTGTCTCATTCCTGATCCAATAATTCAATATTTACTGATGCTGCTGTGATAGGAGACCCATGTAAAACTATATAAAATAATAACATAAACTCCAAAACAACTCTCACAGTGTTAATCACTGATGATCCAGGTTCAAAGACAATAGTTTAAATATGGTTTTGCTCTTATTAAGAAGATTGGTCTCCTATTAACTTCAATTAGTCAAATATTGCAGTATTGGTTCAGGAATGCGACAAAAAAGAAACAAAACAATCTGAGTGAATTCAAGGCTTCATGGGGAGAGTATACATTATAAAGTATATAAAGTATTCCTTTAACTCTTTGTCTGCCAGAAATAAAACATCGTTTTGCTAAGCCACTGCCAGCCATTTCCCAGTGTTTTCACTAACCGTTAAAAAATCATAGAATATTATTAATCACAACGATGCACCCGCCGATCGCTTTAAAAGACGTAATTGTGCCGCCATGATAATCCATTCCATAGTCGTGGGCAGTTGAATGACGGCTTGTTTTCGCCAAAAAGCAACAGAAAACAAAGAAAAGGTCATTTCTCCAAATCCATTGAGGTGAGTGTGGCTGTTTTTTGTTTTTTTTTAGATCACGTGATTTGCCGCTTCATTGCTTCCACAGGGACTCAAATGGTGACTCATAGGTTAGTGAACAGCGCCATCTAGCGTAAAACCACTGAAAACATGAAAGCTCGTCATTCTCGTCATTGGCAGTCAAAGAGTTAATGAATAAAAGGTTTATTTTGTTTGGTAGAACCATACGTTTGTTTACACTCTGGTGTCTGGACAGCTACTGGTTGACGAGTAGTTCTGCCTGAACCTCAAAAGTGCAATACCTCCCCTGGCCACCAGGGTGGTTCCCTCTTGGACCTATAGGGAGCCCGGAGGGGGGTTCGAATCCCAGGTGTCGAGGTTACGGATGGCAGCTTTTTAACCCAGAAACAATGAAAACAGCGACTCAGCTAAGAAGAGAGCGACACCTCCACAATAAGAGTTCAAAAAAATAAAGTTTAATGTTTTATGTGCTGTATACCAAATAAAATATATTAGTGTTTAAAAAACCGGTGCATAAACTACGTAGGTGAGCCTAAAATCTATCTCTATCACTCACGATACACGGTGAAAAAAAACATAACCTCACACCGTCCAGATCCTTAGCGGTCATTAGTTGCCGTTTACACTCGTTGGGAGTTACGCCTGGTTTACGCTCCGTCGCTGCATAGAAAATAGCAGAAATGCAAGCTCACAATGCACCACGCATTGTGAGCTTGTAGGTCGGCAATTTTCGACACACCGACGCCACAGTATAAATCGGGCTTTACCCGTCGGAGATACCTCTTCAGAGTTACCTCTTCAGAGTTACCTCTTCAGAGTTACGCTCTTTGGAGTTACTCTAGAGTACCAAAGTCCTGACGTCACTCCCGTTGCCCGAGTCACGGAAGTCTTAGCATGGCGTCAGATAAGAAGTGTGTTCCGAAACATAAACAAATCAGCCCGGCGGCCATTCTGCCAGGTGTGTGTCTCCGTGTCGTTTATGATATTGAGTTACATTTGATAACGTCTGTGTTTGGATTTGTTTCTTTTTGACTTTTTCGCCGTCAGTTGATGCTTCATATCCATATGAGTAAAATCACTTACCGGGCTCAATCGTTTATTTTTGGAACACAGTTCTTATATGACGCGATCGAAGATTTCTCTATGGTATTTTCAATAGAAAAAATAACTCTGTGACCCAAGGGGATAGCGCCCTCTAGCGGCAGTGATGTCACACTGCTCTCTTAGGAGTTACTCTTATGAGTTACTCTTAGTAGGTACTCTTAGGAGTTACTCTTAGCATAACTCTGGAGTTACTCTTAGGAGTTACTCTTAGCATAACTCTGGAGTTACTCTTAGGAGTTACTCTTAGCATAACTCTGGAGTTACTCTTAGGAGTTACTCTTAGCATAACTCTGGAGTTACTCTTAGGAGTTACTCTTAGCAGAATTCTGGAGTTACTCTTAGGCGTTACTCTGGTAAATAGGAGTTATTCTGGAGTAAGTAATGGGACTAAATCACCATGGACTGGACAGTGTGCTGGTGTGTCAGTAGGATGGTGACGTCATGCTAACAGTATTCAGTGGAACATCGAAGGACAGAGACACACCGTGACACACGTGTTACTGTACACAAGTATTGCATTGGTGTGTGTGTGGTCAGGCTGAGAGAGAGAGAGAGAAAGAGAGAGAGAGAGAGAGAGAGAGGAGTACAACCCAAACACCAGAGGACAAACAAAATGTTGCCGTTTTACATTTCTGTAAACTCTCGGACACGTTGAATCTTGACGCTTCAAACCAGGCGCGACGCCAACGTTCTCGAACCGCGTGAGGAGGCGCACCCCCCCGCCGAGGCGCGCCCGCCGAGCGACGCGACGGACGCGCCGACAACTCTGTGCCGTTCCGGTTACGTATAGCGTTAGGATGGTAAGCGGTTAGAATCTGACGCGAAATCACACATGGTACTTTGACTAGCATCGAGTCAATATTGTCGGCATCAAGTACATTTTCTTGTCACGCGACGTATTTTCGGTTCAGAAATGTCCAACATTCAACGTATCTCGTGGTTTGCAGAAAAGTACATTTTTTTTGCAGACAGAATAAAGACATATTTACACACGGAGATAAACACTGCACTGCTCTGCTCGGCTGATAGATTCTAAACAGCGAAACAAAACATCTGCATCACAAATGGAGAGGAAAACACGGTTACCATCTAAGGCTAGGCATCATTATCAGCTTAGGAAAAAGCACAATGTTGTTGTTTTCTTAATGACACTTAAGTTGTTGTTTTTTTGTTTTTGTTTCATTTACTCTACATTGAGTGGTTCTCAACCCTTTCAGGCCGCAATCCCCAAAATAATCACATTTTAACTGGGGACACCCAAAAATAATAATATTTGTACTGGGGACCCCTCAAAAATAATCATATTTGAACTGGGGACCCCCCACCCTGACTAGCACTTGGAATTTTAGGAGTTGAGGCATTACATTTAGTTTGACTCGGTTCCACAGATAAATATTGTCAAAATAGCCGATCTACAAGCTCATGCCTCGCACTGCGAGCATTGTGAGCTTGTAGATCAGCTATTTCCCCCCTTTTTTTGTTTGCTTTCTTTTATTATGTGACAATTTGGCCAATGTTTGACCAGTTTTTATGGTACAGTTTGTTTATTACTTTTGATGCGGTAATGGTATAAAAAAAGCTCTTAGAAGTCCTTAAATTATCACTTTACTGTCATCTGGGGACGCCCCTCCCCCCTCCCTCCCCCCAAAAAAGGAACAAAATCATGTGGGGTCGCTACCCTCAGGTTGAGAACCACTGCTCTACATATACATTATGGACATTGATTTGACCCCAAGAATCTACAGCAAAGTTACACTGAACGAGAAGAACCCTGGATGGTTATGAGGTTAAAGTTCAACTATCTGGAAACCACGGAAATATTATGTACAGGCCGGATAAGAGGAACTGCTGCCCCCTAGTGGGAACAGCACAACAGGACATTTTACATTTGGCCGCGCTGTGACACAAACATGGAAAACATGGAACCGTACGGACAGTGTATTCTTTTTTTTCTTATTTTTTTTACTTGAATGTAAAGACTTTTTTTCCCCGTTCATTCGTTTCACAAACAAATCCTCGAAGAATAAGCATTCTTCTTCAGTCCTAAAAAAAAATCGAAGTTTTCGCACTTATGCGTATTCTGCGTTTTCAAACGACAAGTGGAAAGAAAACGAGTACAGGGCATAGCAGTGGCGGCCATTTTGTGATGCCAAAGATATAAACCCCATTCATTTGTTCCCATAGAGATTTACGAAAATATCTAAATAAATTATTTTAAGCCTGGAACCAAGCCATCCAGGCTCCTGGTGAATCATGACCATTAAACATTTGATTCAATAAAAATTTCCAAAAAATATTTGAATATTTAATCATGTGATATATATGTGACTATATTTGATAAATACATTTTTTTGCATTTTTTTTCTCACACATAATCAAATGTTTTATGGTCATGGATTCACCAGGAGCCTAGATGGCTTGGTTCCAGGCTTAAAATAATGTATATAAATATTTCTATGGCACAAATGAATGGGGTTTCTATCTGTGGCAACACAAAATGGCCGCCACTGCTATGCTGTGTTTGTGTGGGCTGCGGCAGGCCGGGCAGTCAGTGGCTCCGCCCCCAGGCAGGCCACCCCGCCCCCAGGCAGTCCAAGGCCCGCCCAACCAAGCCTGACGCCAGAAAGCCCCTGCAGGCTGTTGTCAAACGCCTTTAAATTACACCAAAACAACAACCAAACCCCCTGGGGCTGAATCTTAACCCAACAGCCCTACAGTACGGTGCGGTACAGGCAGCCTAACATCATGAGTACATTACAGTGTGTCAGGGTAGCTCAGTCGGTAGAGCTCTCACCTTTGGAACACAAGGTCATGGGTTCGATCCCGGGCACCGCTGACTCAGCGTATGAGCAGCACGGCTTGGGTGCGGCAAGTGCTGGGAGCTGATGGTAGGTGTTGTTGTAAGTACTGGGAGCTGATGGTAGGTGTTTTTGTAAGTACTGGGAGCTGATGGTAGGTGTTGTTGTAAGTACCGGGAGCTGATGGTAGGTGTTGTTGTAAGTACTGGGAGCTGATGGTAGATGTTGTTGTAAGTACTGGGAGCTGATGGTAGGTGTTGTTGTAAGTACTGGGAGCTGATGGTAGGTGTTGTTGTAAGTACCACCTCAGCAGTTCATCTCCCAGATGCCTAGCGCATTGTGTAACGGGGATAGACACCCGCATCCTTGGCTGATACCGACAACAAGCCTCTCCGACCTACTTACAGTACAGATATATTAACATTATGAGTTACAGTACAGTGGACCTGGGTTTAGGAAAGTGACGCTGGCTCAGGGACACTGAACACAAGGTCATGGGTTCGATCCCAGGCACCGCCAACTCAGCGCATGAGCAGCACGGCTTTGGGTGCGGCAAGTGCTGGGGTCTGATGGTAGGTGTTGTTGTAAGTACGGGGGTCTGATGGTAGGTGTTGTTGTAAGTACGGGGGTCTGATGGTAGGTGTTGTTGTTGTAAGTACTGGGGTCTGATAGTAGGTGTGGTCTACTGCATTGTGAAACAATATGTTTCTTGGCTGATACAGACGATAAACCTCTCCGACCCACTTAATTATATTTAGTCGTGTGGCTCACAACGCATCGTGACGCATTGTGAGTGTTGTGTGAGCGCATTGTGAGCTTGTAGAGCTGCTATTTTTGAAAACTTGTGCGTGACGAACATGGCAACATGATGTATTTTTGGTACGCGCCACGCAACTAAATCAAAATAAATCAGACCCTGTGTTCACATCATGTTCATTACCTTGCGATATCTCTGACGTCTCCCTGTTTCGTTTGGCATCCCTGAGCCTAGCTTTAAGTAAAGATTCAGCCCCGCACGTGATCACAGCCACAATCCGGCTGCTCAAAACATAGAACAAAAGACACAAGGCTAGAGGTAAAAAAAACAAGTATTGGAAAACAAACAAACAACCAAACAGATCAGTTCTTAAATTACAAAGTACAAAGAATCAATAATCTGAGAGTGGAAACTACGTCTCTGCTCCGGTCGCTTTGGCAAAAAAACATTAAAACAATCCCTTTGAAAAGAAGACAAACTTAAAGAAAAATAAATGCTATTTGACTGACTGAGGCAACGTTGGTTGTTAAGGCTCTGCTGTGGCTGTGCTTTGCTTTAGTACATCTACTGAGAAACAGCTTTAGTACATCTACTGAGAAACAGCTTTAGTACATCTACTGAGAAACAGCTTTAGTACATCTACTGAGAAACAGCTTTAGTACATCTACTGAGAAACAGCTTTAGTACATCTACTGAGAAACAGCTTTAGTACATCTACTGAGAAACAGCTCAGGACCGCATACTGTGACGTGAGTAGAACAAGAGGTGGTGACGGGGTCAGATGTCGAGGGTCAAGAGGTCGTGGGGGGGGGGGTGGGGGGGGTTGGGGGGTCAGCACTATGTGGAGTCCTCCGGCTCGGACTTGATGATCTTCTTCGGGTCGGCGGAGCCGGCGCCGCGCTGACACGAGCCGTTTTCTACAAGGAGAGAACAGAGACAACAACGTCTTTAGAACAAAAAAAAAATTGAGATGTATACAATACCATTTTCTCCTTCACGATGCCGATTACGATTCCCATAACTTGCCTATCGGTCGATACAGAGTGTAATTTAAACAAATCTAGGAGTAGCCTGGGTCAATACCATTTCCGGGTTTCTGATCGGGTCTGGAGCACGTCTTCAGGCGGCCCGAACCAAGGGTGCCGGTATCACCCAAAATAATTCCCCGTGATCAAGGGCATCATAATTTTAGGTTCTACCCAATAAAACCATTGATGCGGCGTAGCTTAGCCTATAGGAATAGTCTGTTAGGTATATCCATCCTTTATTCCAACTCGTAGCGACTGGCGAGACTAAACTAGTAGTTATACTCGATTTAGCATTTAAATGCTAACAGGGGGAACCAAAACAAAGCGGCGCCAAACAAACGGAACCCTCACACCCGGAACCACAGGGTTTTTTCCTTCCTTTTTTTTCCAGTAGGTGTGGCTAGACCGGCCATTTAATAAAAAATCCTCCAAGGTGGAAAGTCTGGTGACGCGAGGTTAATCTAGAAGAGTGGTTCTCAAAGTACGGTCCAGGGACCATCTGGGTTCCTTGGAGTTCCGAATGGACCCTTACAAGGTCTGTAACTCTGAGAGTGTACAAATGGAACCAAATTGTACACTCTCAGAGTTATGGGCGTTGTTGAAATTAAAAGGTTTGAGATCCACTGATCTAGCATTGAATAAAAATTCCATTAATAACACTTAAAGTGCAGCTACAAGTTTATATCAAATATAATAATGTAAACAGTACCGTGAGAGTATAAAACAGTTGTGCAACATCAACTGAAGAGTTCAAAATATGACAAATGATAAATGACATATCATCATGTGATAAATGTCGTGGTATGGGAACGGCACAGACTGATATACTCGGCGATACCGATACCAGCCTTTTAGGAAGTACAAGTAAGACGCGCGAACGCCAAAAAAAAATATATATATATAAAAAATACAAAAATAATCTGCGTTAAAAGGAGCATCTTAGAAAAATACAAATTCACAAAAAAAAAACTTTGAATGTTTTTGAACAATTCAACAAAGTGTTTGAAGTGCCTGTTTCACCCACTTCCGGGGGGCGGAGCCAAAATCCGAGCCCGAAGTATTTGTTCGTAGACCCTCACTTAGGGTGGGTAGAAAAGTTTCTGAGCGATTCGGGCACTTATCATTTAACATGGGGTTTCAATGGGGAGTTTTTAGGAGCCTTCTCCGGGGCGTGGCTTCCGGGGGAAGGGGCGGGCTTAAACGCAACCTTGACAGGTGTGTTCAGTTTTCAAAGACCTTTCATTTGATGTATGGTACGTCTATATTGGACATTTACTTGGCTGCACACAGGCAGTGCACACAATACTGCACACAGAGACGCGCACACAAGCCGAGCACGGTGTCATAGTAAGCTCCACTTGCGCGGAGGCGCGCCTTCGGCACGCCTCCTTCCGCTGCGTTCGCAATCAGCAGCTTTTACCATAGTGGTATCAGTATTGGACAGTGTTGCATTGGTCATGGCACGCAGTAACACACCGTCCCAGCAGTCTTTTGAGCAGGAGCACACACACGCATCGATAAAAAACATCCCTTAATTCACACCTCGACACAGTTTACAAAGGCTGCCGACTGCCGGCTGTCACACCAGGTTAATGAACATAGGAATGAGTCTATAGATGCAGATCAATGGTCCATTGTGTGACCTGTAGTGTCCTTAAAATAGCGTCCCACCAGAGATAGATTCACCAATGCAACACATTGGAACAACTCTACCAAAAACTACACGATAACAAACACGCCCACAGACTGTCAACAGACGTGTGGGGGCGGCAGTGGCTCAGGGGTAGAGCGGCTGGTAGAGCGGCCGGATGGGAACCGTAAGGTTCCCAGTTCAATCCCGGGCTCCCCCAGAGTTAGTGTTGAAGTGTCCTTGAGCAAGACACTGAACTAGAGGTCTTCACGGGTCAAATATAAATACCCGAACCCAAATGGACCCGCGAAAAAAATACCCGTAACCGAATGGACCCGGGCCATTATTAGAAATTGAGAACTGGACCCGAACAGCACCGAGGGCTGTCGGAAACCGACCCGTATAGAACCGTGACATACAAGAACCGAACCCGTACATAACCCGAGCCTCCGAAAAACCAGAACGCAAAATTGTTTGCCAACGTCATTAGTACAAGTTGTCCAGCGTTAAATAAGTTAAATAAATACTTGTTTCATACTTTCTTACCTAAATGTATAGCCTTTATGATGTATAATCCCAGTCAATGCTCATTGGACAGCTATACAAAAATAAATCCACGTTCTAGATGTTTGTAATCATTCTTCATTGCCAACTGTAATCCACGTTAATTTCTAATGTTAAACCACATTTAATGTTGTTTAACATTATAATTGGCTTTGGAGTTTCCATTGTGCTTTGAGTATACCGGTAGCAACATGTTGATATTAACTCGATTATTTTACAATTTTTAACCATTAACCAAAGCGTTACGTTAATCGACAATATTTGATATAACTGGTGTATATAAATGAGTGAATGATCTTTAAAACAACTTCGAACATGGCGTAGCGTCCGTCGCTACTTCCTTGTTGCATAGTGACATCACTGTCGAATCCTTGGTATCTTTGTCCTAGCCTTTCAACGTGTGTGTTGATCAGCGCCGTTAATATGCGCTGTAGTCTTTGCTCGTGGTAGTGAAACACTAAACAGGATTATTATTTCATGTCAACATTCAAGTACAAGTATCAGAAGATGTAACTCAGGTAAAGTAATGCGCCACTCTGCAAGTTTAACTAAAGTTTTCCACCTGTCCAAATTGTTCCTAATACAGACAGAGCCTTCGGTCAAGAAAGACGATCATCAAGGCTAATACAGACATAAATATGTTTTAATCATCCTATCCTTGTTAATATATCGCCATTTAGGTCAAGGATATAACATTATGTAGTGATAGGATAATATAAATAGCAGGCAGTCATTGACTGCGTCACTGCCAGTCTGTCTTCTGAGCGACCGACCTCCCTCCCTCCACCCGGGTATTAATGGAACCGTCCATTTCACAGTCTGAGCCCCGAGACCCCCCGCTCGCCGGGTCCACTCGGGTTTTAGTGGAACCGTCCATTTCACAGTCTGAGCCCCGAGAAACCCGCTCGCCGGGTCAACTCGGGTATTAGTGGAACCGTCCATTTCACAGTCGGAGAACCGAGACCCGAGACGGACTGTACCGGCTCCGACCCGGACCCGGAGTCACTTCTTGTGAATGGACCCGTGACCGAGCCGGGTACGGGTCGGAACCCGGGTATTTCGTGTTACATGCCTAACCCGACGAGCTCTACACTGAACCCCTAATTGCTCCTGATGAGCAGGTTGGTGCCTTGCATGGTTTCCTCTGCCATCGGTGTGTGAATGTGTGTGTGAATGGGTGAATGTAATTTACCGTTTCCCATTTACGTATCACGCCATCAATGAACAGTGAACAATGAAAGACTGCTTTCATCTTTTATGCTCCACACAAATGGAACAAACAGCAGAACTCTCTGACACTAGATCAATTGATCTCTATAGAGACATTTAAGCCTTTGTGAAGCCCTCATGTATCTGCATGGTGATGCGTTTAATGTTGTTCATTATATTGCACTTAATTTAAATTAGTTTTTCTATAATGTTGTGATCATTTTGTACTCAGGGTGTCCTTGAAAAAGAGAGCTATGCTCTGAACTGTCTTCCCGGAATGAAAAAAGGACAATAGAACGGCGTCATCAGCATACAGTATGAAACCACACATCACCATTACAGTAGGACATTGAGAGACAGGCAGAGAGACAGACAGACAGACAGGCATGTGAAGCCAGCCAGCCAGACAGACAGGTACCTGTCGCTGGTGTTTTATCGTTGTCCGTTGAGTGACTGTTGTTATTGTTGTGGTTGAGATGACGCTTCAGCTCATTGGCCAGCTGCTTGCCCAATGGGAGCTCTCCTTCCTGCATGCTCTGACTCACAACGCGCAAGTTGATTGGCCGGTCATCTACACACACACACACACACACACACACACACACACACACAGTTAGAAACTGAGGTTCATTGAGCTGACATCATCTCAACACAGGAAATAGAACCCCAAACCCACCATTACATTACAGTCATTTAGCAGACGCTTTTATCCAAAGCGACGTACAATAAGTGCATTCAACATAGGTAGGGAACGAAACTACTAATCACCAGTTAGTTAGTTAGTTCAGTGCATTCTCTTCTAAAACAAGCAACTAAGAGCATACCTAGCGGCTAGCGATAGGTAAAAGTGCAATATATCAGATTCCTACTTTCTTAAACAGATGAGACAAATAGGAGAATCAAATGAGCAAGAGCTAAAGAAAATAAGTGTATCCAATAAACAAGATCCAATAAAACAAGAGCTTGTACAAATAATTGACAACAAGTAGGCAAGGCTAAGAGGAAAGTGTTCCCTGAAGAGGTGGGTTTTCAGCCTGCGGTGAAAGATGGGCAGTGGATCTGCTGTCCTGACATCAGTGACTCTGCTGTCCTGACATCAGTGGGGAGTTCATTCCACCACTGTGGGGCCAGAACAGAAAAAAGCCTGACCGTGTAGATCGGCCAGAAGGACCACTGAGCGACGAGGCAACCAGTCGCCCCGAGGCGGCAGACCCAAGTGGTCGGGCAGGGGTGTAAGCATCGACCATAGCCCGGAGGTAAGAAGGAGCTGTTCCTTTCACTGCCCTATAGGCTAGCACCAGGGTTTTAAAGTGGATGCGAGCCGCTACGGGGAGCCAGTGTAGAGAGCGGAGAAGGATAGTTGTGTGGGAGAACTTGGGGCGGATGAACACCAGACGAGCCGCAGCTTTCTGAACAAGCTCCAGAGGTCTGATGGCAGACGCCGGGGCACCAGCAAGGAGGGAGTTGCAGTAGTCCAGGCGGGAGATGACAAGAACCTGGATGAGCACCTTCTAGGAGCATGTTTCTTTTAAAGCCCTAAAACAGTGGTTCTCATCCTTTTCAGGCCGCATCATTTTTTTTAAAATTGTTTTCAGAACTAAGAACTTAGAAAAAGTCTTAAAAGTCCTTAAATTGGGGTAGGGGGCGCCTGCTGGCCAAGCGGTCCAGGCGCATAACACATATGCTGGTAATCCAGCTTGACAGTGTGTCGCGGATTCGACTCCCCGGTCTCATCGCTGATCGCTGTTTAGCATTCACCGCTGTAGCTTCAAGATGGCCGATCGCAAAGCGAAGCGGTCTTCACTGCTCGTCTCACACAGATCCCCTGTGTGTTTAGAACCAAATGAACGCGCACTTTTAACGGATTTAGCGAGGTCTGTGGCGACATGAAAAAAACAAAAAAACAACAATAAAACGCTGGCACTGGTGAGTACATTATGATATTAAACTCTGGCATGGAATGTGTTAATAAACCTCTGGCACACAATGTGTTTTTAAAAAAAATGTGCAGATACTCTGTATACACTTATACTGTATGTTGGTTTGTATCATCTGGGGAACAACCCCCCCCAACAAAATAATCTGGGATCCTTCCTGGGGGTCCCGACCCAAAGGTTGAGAACCATTGATCTAATGGACTAAAGCCCAATGCATCCTCCTCTATGAGACCACAACACAATACACCCACACAGAGAGAGAGAGAGAGAGAGAGAGAGAGAGATACGCCCCCTCTGGGCCACTGGCTGGAGGTAAACAGGCGCGTGTGTGTGTGTGTGCGTGCACGCGCGCGTGTGTGTGCTACATACGTGGGTGTGATAATTACAGGTGCAGTGTGGGAATAGCGGGAACAAAAGTATAATGAGGAATGAGAGGTGGGCGAGAGACAGAGACACACAGATAGAGAGAGAGAGAGAGAGAGAGAGAGAGAGAGAGAGAGAGAGAGAGAGGGAGAGAGGGAGAGAGAGAGAGAGAGAGAGAGAGAGAGAGGAAGAGAGAGAGAGGGGGGTTGAACTATGACTCTCTCTCTCTCTCCTTTAGTTTTTGTGGAGACCCCGAACGTCCCATGTTTGATTCCTGGCCCCCGGAAATGCGTCTTTTCTTCAAATTCTTTTTTTAAATTAAATTAATAAAAATCAATAAACAAAAGCAATTGGAAAAATCAAGGCCCCATTATGCATTAGAAGGACAATGTCAGTCACTAGAAGCAGAGACGTGTGGAAGCAGAGACGTGTGTTTTAATGAGTCTAACATTCATTAGAAGGACAATATCAGTCACTAGAAGCAGAGACGTGTGTTTTAATGAGTCTAACAATATCAGTCACTATAGAAGCAAGGACTTGTGTTTTCAATGAGTCTAACATTCAGAGAGGGGGGGGGGATTCTCCAGTGCGTTATTACCTTGGTTGTCTTGTGGGGTCTGTGCGGCGGTGCTCAGGTACTTCAGGGCAGACGGAGGGATTCTCCAGTCCAGAGCCTGAAGTCTCTCCTGAACAGCAGCGTCTTGAAGAATCTCCATCTGACGGGCTAACAGACGCTCCAACTGTATCTGTAATAGATTACTTCATTAATACTAGATTACTTTACTTACCGATTACATTACTATTACTGATTACACGCACCCACCCCCCCCCCCCCCCTCACGCATTAGAAAGACAATATCAGTCACCAGCACCAAGGACGGGTGTTTCAAACGAATCATGGTTAAAATGGACCCTACAATGGGTTTGTATAGGAAGAGGGTGTGTCTGATAACATTAATATCAAAATATATAAATACTAGAGCCGGGACTTTATCGCTTTCATTTTGTTGATTAATTAATTACAGAAAAAAAAAAATTACAATGTATTTTTGGCAGAGACATGCTATTATCAAAGGCGTATAAAATTGAACGGGGAGGTCGCGATGACATTTGTTTTTCAGGGGATCATCCACCATCAGGAGATCCTACAGACTCCTCCCCCTAGTGAGGCGTTTACCTGGAGGTTGCACCCTACAGACTCCTCCCCCTAGTGAGGCGTTTACCTGGAGGTTGCGTCCCACAGACTCCTCCCCCTTGGACTTGGCGCAGGCCAGCTGCTCCCTGAGCATCTCCTGCCTCATGTGGATGGCCTGCAGCGCCTCCTGCAGGTCAAAGAAGTTCTCCTGCACGACGGACAGAGAGAGCAATTTACAATGTTTACAGTGTAGTCATTTATCAGAGCAGTGGCACAGCCAGAACGCTAGTATAGGCAGTGGTGTAAAGTAACTAAGTACATTTACTTAAGTACTGTACTTAAGTACAATTTTGAGGTATTTGTACTTTACTTGAGTATTTACAATTTCCAATACTTTTACTCCACTACATCTCAGAGGCAGATATAGTACTTTTACTCCACTACAATTATGTGAAAACTTTAGTTACTAGTTACTTTTCAGATAATAACTATGATATAATGAAACACACATAAACCACTTCAGCCCTATTTTATACCTAGGCTATTTGAAAATAGCCGATCTACAAGCTCACAACGCGTCACATCGCAACGCGTGGTGAGCTTGTAGATCTGCTGTTTTCAAACATTTTAGTACTTTTACTTTTGGTACTTCAAGTACATTTTGCTGCCAATACTTTTGTACTTTTACTCAAGTAAATTTAGAATTCTGGACTTTTACTTACAACAAACTGCAAACGTACTACTAAGTATTTCTATATTGCAGTATTGGTACTTTTACTTAAGTGAAGAATTTGAGTACTTTTTCCACCACTGAGTGTAGGCCGGGCCTAGACGGGAGCGGGTGGGCTATATTATAGCCGTTGAAATGACGTCTATAATATAGATTGTCTCTATATAGACGCTTAAAAAATAGCTAATCAACGTCTAGGCCATGGCTTCTCAAAGCGGGTGCCGCGGCACCTTAGGGTTTAGGGTGCCTTGACTCAAGTCCAGGGGTGCCTCAGAATACTTGATCATAATTTGGAATTCATCAATGTAACTTCAGTTTAACCCCTTAGACCCTCTATATACTTAGTCAAACGGACCTTAGTTAAACTGTACCTGCTGCGTTCTTTTTCAGCCTACAGCACATCAAGTCCTCTTCGCCAAAAATAGCAGATCTACAAGCTCACGACGCGTCACGTCGTGACGCGTTGTGAGCTTGTAGATCGGCTATTTTGGTGAATGTTTCCCCCCAGAATAGGAATGCTGCGGTTTAAGTGCAAACGCCAAGTACTGTATAAAAGTTATTTTCAATCTGACCTACTCCTAATGGAAGCAAATATTCTCTCGACAGATATTTTCCTTGTGACATACTGTATCTTTGGGGGAAAGATTCACACATTTACGTAGCGTTAATATGACAAAAGGTGCTATAAAGTAACAAGGTAATTCAGGGGGTGCCGTGGATGAACAGGTTATTTACAGAGGTGACCTGAGCCAAACATGTTTGAGGACCACTGGTCTCTAGGCTAAGAATAGACGTTTCACTTCCACCGTTAGAACCAGTTAGAACCTGGTTCTAGACGGAGGTCTAATGGTCTGTGAAGTGGGATCAAAACACACACAATAGAAACAGGAAATGACATGACAGTCAGGGTGGAAGTCCCCTTTATACGCACGCGCACACGCACACACACACACACACACACACACACACACACACACACACACACACACACACACACACACAGTGAGCAGGTGTGTGTGTGATGTGTAGCTCTTTATATTGAGTCAAAGCCCAGCAGAATACCAGACATGTGTTTTCAATCAGCAGAACAAGAGCTGTCTGACATCACTGTGCTCTGATCTAGGATCAGATGATACCTTTAACCCAATTAATACCTTTAACCAGTTTAACACCTTTAACCTCATTCATACCTTTAACCCAATTAATACCTTTAACCACTTTAATACCTTTAACCTAATTCATACCTTTAACCAGTTTAACAGCTTTAACCTCATTCATACCTTTAACCCAATTAATACCTTTAACCTATTTAAAAATGCCTTAATTTTTATATTTTTTTCTGAAAAACCTTTACATATGAATTAAAATATATATATACATTGGCTATTCAAAAATAGCAGATATACAACGTCACAGCGTGTCACTTTGTGACAATATAGACATTTGTGTCACTTTGTGACAGGCTGCGCGCTTGTACATCTGCTATTTTTGAACAAATTTAGAAAAATCTCAGATCTGTAACTTTTTAACAAACTTTTTGTTTTATATCACATACTTTTAATCCATCCACCCATCCATCCACCCATCCATCCATCCATCCATCCATCCATCATACTGACCTCTGTTTTAATCCTCTTAGGAGACGATTCATCTCTGTCACCACAGCGGCTTCTGCAGGGGCAAAGTTCAAAGTTCAAAGGTCATGGTACAGATAAAAACACTGTTCAAATTGCTGTACACTTTTGTGTTACTTTTATGTATAAAAATAGCAGATCTACATAGCACTCGCTACGAGCTTGTAGATCTGCTGTTTTAAAAAAACACTGATTTTTTTTGTGCAAATATTTGAATATGTATATTTTTAAAGGGAACATTTTTGACTCAAATGTTTGCTTCTGGTGGTCCCCATTACAAAACATTTTGAGATGGGGTCAGATACCAAATACATATCATTTTGGGGGTCCTTGACATGAAAAAGTTTGAGAACCACTGATATAGAAACACACGTTTTTCGAAAAGTTAAGAGTTAAAAGTTTTCGCTTTGAAAAATTATACATTCAAAAGATTTGCACAAATGTTCACGATTCTTTTCAAAAATAGCAGATCTACAAGCTCATAGATCACTCGGTGCTGTGCTATGAGCTTGTATATCTGCTATTTGCCAGACCCAGGGGGTCAGGCCTACATGAGGCTTTGTCGGTCCCCTTTTGCTATCGTTTTCGTCCATATATGGACGAAAACGTTTTCTTACACGTCCCTCTTTTTGATTGGCCAAGCTTAGCGTGACGTCGTTTAGAAACCATTCAGATTTCCGGCCATTCAGATTTCAACCACTAGGGGTCTGGCAGTACCAGGTCCCCTGGTTCCCTTGTTTTGAAAAGCCAAAGTGACATCTAAAGATGACAGATTATTTTCCGGTCTAAATGGTTTAAAACAGGGGTGGTCCGCGGAAGTATTGCAGGTGGTCCCTGGCCATGCATAAAAAATAAATAAAAATTCCTCCCCCCCCTTTTTTTTTTTTTTTAACTTTTAATAACTTACAGGAGTTGTTACTGTATGGTGTGTGTGTGTGATATGAAATGTAAGCTTACCATAATCACAGTAATCCTTAATCATATTCCATCATATTCAAACTAAATCACTGTATTTTATTAGATATTATATTGATATTATAGCTATTTTCTCCAGCTCCCTGTGGTGCATGAACCCCCCCCCCCACTATTGTGTGGGGTGGGTCTATGATGGACCCACCACGCACAATAGTGGTGGTCCCCAGGTTGCTCTTATATTAGTCAGGATGGTGGTCCCCAGGTTTCTCTTAGTCAGGATGGTGGTCCCTGGGTCAGAATCTGTTGAAAACCCCTGGTTTAAAAGGTTGTTTCAAACTGTCGATTGTTTTTTTTCCAGATGGTAGGAACTAGCTTAACAGGATTTTACCTTAATTACCTTTTTTGATACAATACAGAAAAGGTAAGAATAGATTTTGCCGATCGTCCCCTCTTAACAACAACAGTTTGAACACAGAGCCAGTAAGTTTGAGGCATTTTTTACTTTGCTGGAGTATTTCAAATTTTCAGTACTTTTACTTCTACGCCATTTGAAAATAGCTGATCTACAAGCTCACAATGGTTCGCAATGCACTTGTAGGTATAATAGTACTTACTTAGAGGTGCGGTAGGTGTACTTGTAGGTGACTTCTCTAGATATCTGTCTGGCCAGTCCAAACAGCTCGTCTCTTCTGGTCAGTAGAGCCATGTCTCTCATACACAGCTGGGCAGCTGCCTCGTTTACCGTTAACTGTACAAAATATACACAATATTATTAAGACAATAATACACGCACACAAAGTTACATCGTTACGGTAGAGACATATGGCTCACAATTAGGGATGGGACGATAATCGTTATCATGGTTTATCGTGATAAAATAAAACTTGTATCGTTTCACAGAGATTTTCATTTATGGTGAAATAGTCCTCCGTCATACGCTAGGATGAATTAGATTTTATTTAGCTGCAAATTCAGTACCACTTAAAGGGACATTTCACCCCCAAAATGACTTTTTTCCTATCAATTAGTCACCCCATGGAGACTTGTTTTTGTCTCATTCCTAAGACAATAATTTGATGACCGGCAGCGGTTCCGGTAGGAGACACAAAGACTCTTCTTTGTGTCTCCTACCGGAACCACTGCCTACCGGTCCGCTGGTCATCACATTATTGTCTTAGGAATGAGACTAAAACTTTTTTTTTTACCATGAATTCAAGTCTCCATGGGGTGACTAATCCATAGGAAAAAAAGTCATTTTGGGGGTGAAATGTCCCTTTAAACCCTCTATACTTGATAAAACAGACCTATAAAGAGTACATTTGGCATGCTCTTATCCACCAAGCCAGCCAAAAAAACAGATCTACAAGCTCACAACGTGTGTTGCGTTGCAACGCGTTGTGAGCTTGTAGATCGGCTATTTTTTGGCAAACGTTCCCCCCAGCAACAGGGATGCTGGGGATTGAAGAGGTTAACATTAAGTGTGAAAGGGCCTTTCTGTGTGGAGTTTGCATGTTCTCCCCGTGTCTCCTAGGGTAGTTAATACCCTCACAAAAACATGTAGTAATCCTGGTCTCTATACTGCCTCCCCCTGGTCAGCCAGGGCGCCTGATGGAGGGGAAGGGAACTGGTTGGAATAACGTGTTCCTTCCACACGCTACGTCCAACCAGAGAAACTCCCCCGTCAGGTGATAAGATGCTACGTCCAACCAGAGAAACTCCCCCCTGTCAGGTGATAAGAAGCTACGTCCTACCAGAGAAACTCCCCCCTGTCAGGTGATAAGAAGCTACGTCCAACCAGAGAAACTCCCCCCTGTCAGGTGATAAGAAGCTACGTCCTACCAGAGAAACACCCCCCTGTCAGGTGATAAGAAGCTACGTCCTACCAGAGAAACTCCCCTCTGTCAGGTGATAAGAAGCTACGTCCTACCAGAGAAACTCCCCCCTGTCAGGTGATAAGAAGCTACGTCCTACCAGAGAAACTCCCCCCTGTCAGGTGATAAGAAGCTACGTCCTACCAGAGAAACTCCCCTCTGTCAGGTGATAAGAAGCTATGTCCTACCAGAGAAACTCCCCTCTGTCAGGTGATAAGAAGCTACGTCCTACCAGAGAAACTCCCCCCTGTCAGGTGATAAGAAGCTACGTCCTACCAGAGAAACTCCTCCCTGTCAGGTGATAAGAAGCTACGTCCAACCAGAGAAACTCCCCTCTGTCAGGTGATAAGAAGCTACGTCCTACCAGAGAAACTCCCCCCTGTCAGGTGATAAGAAGCTACGTCCTACCAGAGAAACTCCCCTCTGTCAGGTGATAAGAAGCTACGTCCTACCAGAGAAACTCCTCCCTGTCAGGTGATAAGAAGCTACGTCCTACCAGAGAAACTCCCCCCTGTCAGGTGATAAGAAGCTATGTCCTACCAGAGAAACTCCCCTCTGTCAGGTGATAAGAAGCTACGTCCTACCAGAGAAACTCCCCCCTGTCAGGTGATAAGAAGCTATGTCCTACCAGAGAAACTCCCCTCTGTCAGGTGATAAGAAGCTACGTCCTACCAGAGAAACTCCCCCCCTGTCAGGTAAGAAGCGGCCTGCTCACTCCTCATGCATTGAAGGAGGCATGAGCTCGGCTCTAGGCTCTCCCTAGGCTGGCAGAGGGAGCGTAGCGCCCAGGATTACATAAACAATTGGCACTGGGTGAAAAAAATGGGTTACAAAATCGTGGGATTAAAAAAACAAAAAACAAAACATCCAGTGCCATTTTAAGTTGTGAGCATATTTTGGATTGTCACGACCATTAATTATGTTCAGCACATTAAACGTGACATATTTTCATATTGTCACTACTCACAATACACAATACTATTACACAATGTGCACAATATACATAACGTTGTCATTTCATGTCATTTAACTCTGAGAGTGCACACATGGAACCAAATGGACCCGTGGATCCTTGAAATTAAAACTTTTGAGAACCACGGGTATTGTAATTGTATACAGTACAGTGTAGGGCATAGCAGTGGTGGCCATTTTGTGGTGCCACCGATATAAAGCCCATACATTTTTCCCATAGAGATTTCAGGAAATATTTCTATAAATTATTTTAAACCTGAAACCCCAATCATGACCATAAAACATTTGATTCGGTTTTTTTTAATTTTTTTTATTCATTAAGTATTGTATATAATATGTATACTTCAATATTCAAATATCTTTTGAGATATATCATATATTCCACAGGAAGTAATACCTCATGCAGGGTGAGGTGTTTCATAAGGACCTCATGCAGGGTGAGGTGTTTCATAAGGACCTCATGCAGGGTAATTTAGGGTCATAATAGTCTTGCGTAGCCAGACAACTATTCCACAATCTCTGAATGCTATCCACCTGTTTCCGCGGGAATTTACTGGAGCAAAAATCCTGCGTGGGAAACATCCTGCGGGGGGACCGGAAGTAGGAAATAGCGGCTCAGTGTGTTTACATTTGCCAGCAGAACGTAGCTCGTTCGCAGCTGGCGAACGGGCCTTTTGCATGTAGTTGAAGCGCAAGGGGGCGGGGGGGCGGTGCATAGGGAGAGAGTCAGCGCACTGAAGTCAAGGCACACTACAGACTACTGTGTTGTTGACAGACAACGGATGCACGCTTATTATGAGAAACAACACAAATAAAACATGGCAAAACAGTTGCGTGCATTAGTGCACGATGAGGGTAAAGGAAACATTCAGTCTAAATGTCCAGTAATTCGCACGCGAAAAGGAAACATTAATGTCCAGTTTGCTAATCCACAACTACTGTGCCAGATAATCACCAAGAGAGTTAAAAAAGAAAAAACGTTTCAGTCATTCAGTCCGACTTCACTGTAGCCTATAGTAGCCTTTTCATAAATTATATTTGTATTAGGCTGTCCTAAGAGTTTATAATATTTAGAGAAATGTAAGGTTTCAAATACAAAAGTATTGGTAGTAGTTGCTGGACATTTAGACTGAATGTTTCATTTATCCTCATCTTGCGCTAATGCACGCAACTGTTTTGCCAGGTTTTATTTGTGTTGTTTCTCATAAGCGTGCATCCGTTGTCCGTCAACAACACAGTAGTCTGTGCCTTGACTTCAGTGCGCTGACTCTCTCCCCCCCGCCCCCCGCCCCCTTGCGCTTCAACTACATGCAAAAGGCCCGTTCGCAGTACAGCTACGTTCTGCTGGCAAATGTAAACACACTGAGCCGCTATTTCCTACTTCCGGTCCCCCCGCAGGATGTTTCCCACACAGGATTTTTGCTCCAGTAAATTCCCGCGGAAACAGGTGGATAGAGTCTGGAACTACAACTCCCCAAATCCGAGAGAGGAAACTGGCACTTCCGTTCACGAAAATATATTTTAAAATATCTTTACAGGAGGCTTCACATCCGCTTTATATGTTAATCATGATCAGAGCTTCCGAGTCCCAGACTGTATGACCGCAAACATTTGAAAATTGTGGGAGGCAACAGTCTGGCCACACAAGACTAGGGTCATAAGTACCTCATGCAGGGTGAGTTAGGGTCATAAGTACCTCATGCAGGGTGAGTTAGGGTCATAAGTACCTCATGCAGGGTGAGTTAGGGTCATAAGTACCTCATGCAGGGTGAGTTAGGGTCATAAGTACCTCATGTAGGGTGATTTAGGGTCATAAGTACCTCATGCAGGGTGAGTTAGGGTCATAAGTACCTCATGCAGGGTGAGTTAGGGTCATAAGTACCTCATGCAGGGTGAGTTAGGGTCATAAGTACCTCATGCAGGGTGAGGTGTTTCCCGTCTCGTCTCTTGGAGTCAAACCGCCCGTAGATGGCGCTGTACTTGCGGACCTCGTCCTCTCGTCGCGGGTCGTCGTCACTCAGCTCAAATATGTGTCCCACCTGTTTGTTATCATTGTGATAACATGAAATAACATATATACGGTTCTCATTATAATCATGTGTGAAATGACACAGTGGAACAACCAGTGTGTATTTATTCTAGAGATACTTTGTATCTATATATAGTGACCTGTTGACCTGTGGCTCTCAAACGTATTTTTCCCCATGGTGTGTGTCATTAAAATGTAAAACAAATAAACAAATAAATCAAGATTGTTTGAAAATAGCCGCTCTAGCAGGTCAAAACGTGTCCCTTGTAGATCGACTATTTTCACCAGATTTTAAATAGAGCTTAAGCACTTAAACCATAGCAAGCTCAGCTTGTAGATCTGCTATTTTCAGCAAAAGCTTTACCCACAATAACAGAGAACAGAAAAGACACTTGTATTGAGCCCTGAGGGACTCCGGTTACCCATATGGGGTTTAAAGGGTTAAGTAGTCCATTCATAGAATATGTGTGTAAGTTTAGAGTCTATTGTCATCGTTTTAACAATCATTGTAAACCGTACCTCTGTACCATCTGCAAAACTGTTAAAGGAATATTTCACACAAAAAATTACGTATTTTCTATCAATTCCTCACCCCATGAAGCCTTGAATTTGTGGAGATTTTTCTGTTTTTGACGCTTTCCTGAGACAATAATGTGTTAACCGTGTGTATTTCCGGTAGGAGACACAAAGAGACTCCTTTGTGTCTCCTAACGGACACATTAGCATCTTTCCACCGGTCATCGAATTATTGTCTCAGGAATGAGACAAAAACTAAGAAATCTCCATGAATGCAATGAACATGGGGGGTGATTGATAGAATACAAGTCATTTTTTGGGTGAACTACTCCTTTAACACAAGCGTTGCGTCAGAGGGTTTTGAACCCACCATCTTGGCCAGCTTCTTGTTGGTCTTCAGCTGGTCCCTGACCTCGGCCAGGTCGGTCTTGGGCAGGCCGGGCGCCATGCGCTCCACGCACTCCAACACCGACTGGACGGCGGCCGAGTCCAGAGCCTCCAGGCCGTCCCGGGGCGAAGACGGAGACCCCAGGTCTGACGGGGACAGGCTCTGCTCACTGTCGTTGCTGTGGTGACAAGACCCCCCCCAAAAAAACACACACACATAACACAGGGTTAGATGGAGACATTTACTCAAGTACTGTACATAAGTACACTTTTGAGGATTTTTTTTTTCTTCCCATTTCCAATACTTTTACTTCTACTCCACTACATCTCAGAGGCAAATAATGTACTTTTACTCCACTACAATTATTTGTTTAGTATTATTAGTTACTTTTCAGATACAAATTATGAAACATACATTAAAGGTTTCATGACGTACAGTTTTACCACACATTAAAAGTCTTTGTCATGGTCCTTCAAACGTGTATAGAAAGTTTTAACAAAAAAATTCCACTCCATTGATCCATAGCAGGTGTTTTTCTCTCACATTTCTAAAGCCTTTTCAACTGCAATGAAAAAATTAATCTTTGCCTGCGGGTGTCGCTGATGAGGGATTTTGCCTGTCAATCATCGCCTCTGCTCCGCCCCCCCCCAAAGGAAAGGATAGGGGAGGGGAGGGGAGGGGCGAGGAGGAGAGTGGGCGGGATTAATCGACTGTGACCTCACTGCCGAAGGGCCAAGCTCAGATTACTTTTCAGCCTAATTATTCAGAAAACCCCAGACCACAGAAAATCCACTGAATGTTCAAAGTTCCGATTTTTTGGGTGTAATTGAGGTCATAAAACCCCCCAAAAAACATTTAAAAAAAAAAAAGTGAAAATGAATGTCATAGAACCTTTAACCACTTTAGCCCTATTTTATACCCAGGGTATTTGAAAATAGCAGATCTACAAGCTCACAACGCCTCGCAGCGCGAGGCGTTGTGAGCTTGTAGATCGGCTATTTTTGGGCTAAAGTTCTGTTCAGAAAAGGAACTCTAGGGTTCAAGTGGTTAAGGTAAAAAAAAAATCCTATCACACACAGATTTGGCGGACCCCCCTGTAGTAACTCTGAGGACCCCCCAGGGGTCCCGGACCCCCTGTTGAAGACCCCCTAAACAAAGTAGGGGGACAGACAGTAAGTACCTGGACCAGAACCGGGCGGCCGCGTCGCTGCTGCCCTGCAGAGGCGAGCCCCCGCAGCCCCCCCGTTCCCCCGCCCTGGCCCCCTCCATCCTGGCCGGGTCGGAGCACGCGGCGGCGGCGGCGGCGGCGGCCAGGGCTTTGGGCATCTTCACCGTGTTGGGCCGGTCCTGCCCCGGCAGGCCCGGGGAGCCCTCTGGGAGCTTGTAGACGGGGATGCTGCACACGGGCAGAGAGGTCAGAGGCTGGTTGAACAGAGCCGGGTTGGTCACCTGGAAGTCATTGAACACAATGAAACAAGTTGTTTAACACATTGGGTGCCAGAGGTTTATTAAAATATTATACGTTGAGTGCCTGCATTTCTTCCATCCACTTGCGTTATACGTTTCGTGCTGTAGAAGCCCCGACGCGGAAGTGCATGTAAACAAAGCGTGCGTGCGAGACGGCGGAGGGTCCCGACTAACGCCTGGAACAATAATATTTCCAACGCGATCCTCCATTGCAGAGTGATCGCCGATCGAAAACGGCTCGTTTTCCACCACGTTAAAAAGAAATGGAGATATTAAGCTTTTAGTCAAGGAGATAACATTGAAAACGCCGACCGGAAGGATTTTTGACATGGAGCCACATCCAGCCTCTTCTTCTCAGAAACTCCTTGGGTGATGTCAAAGTTTCGTTTTAGCGCCCCACGTGGGCCACTCGTATAAAAATAGAATTGGGTCAAAAACGGTCCGGACCGTTTTCGGCACTTCTCGTTTGGACCCTCAAAAACGGTCCGGACCGTTTTTGGCATTCAATGTGTTAATAAAGTAGACCTGTGTGCCCGGCGGGCACCGGACTTACTTGGGCACGATGCAAGTTGGGAACGCGTGCCCCGCCCTGTTACGCAATACCTGTTCTACCCGTTGTCTTGTGGTTTGTGTCCCTTTTGTGCTAGACTGCCCCAACGCTCCTGATTTCGTGTATAGAGGGGCGGGTGTATAGGAGCCGGCGAGAGATTGCGCCTGATCCCATTGGTTCACCGATCTTGTCCGTCAACCCCCGCCCCGTTAACACAACATTACGAGCGACGCCCACTGCACTCTGGTTGGTTGGGAAGTGAAACACTTCCTCGTACCGAGTACACCGACTCGCTGGGCCAGGCTTTTATTTTTTAGCAAAACTAAACAATAAAAGCCTGGAGATCGAGGCTACTTTTGTGCCCATATATGGAAATCTCTATATATGTCTGTCTTTGTCCCTTTCATGCCGATATATGGAGATCCCTGGTGTTATCAGTGTATGGCCATATATGGCCATACACTGATATGGCCATATACTACTACATATATATATATGGCCAATATTTATTTATTTTGGCTTTTCTGCCTTTATTTATTGGTGACATGCAGAAAAGTCCGGCGGGATCGGGAATCGAACCCGCAACACGCTGTCAGGCTGGATTACCAGGCTGGTAAAGGCCTGACAGCGTGTTGTGCTGTTGCGGGTTCGACTCCCGATGCCCAGGTGCCCAGACGGTTACGCCAACCATTCGGGCCTGCCGCAGTACATATACATATACTATGTATTGTAATGTAAGCTCACATTATATAGTATACATGTATATGTATATAGTACATAACATATACATATACTATGTATTGTAATGTAAGCTCACATTATATAGTATACATGTATATGTATATAGTACATAACATATACATATACTATGTATTGTAATGTAAGCTCATATTCTTTGTTATACTGTATTCAACTTTATATTGTGTTTGTTTGATCTGTGTTTAACTAACTTACTCAATTCAAATGTCCTGTTATAGTGTGTTTGTTTAGCTTAATGTTTCATGTAAAGCACATTAAACAGGCTCTATGTGCACAGCAGCCATATTGGAAAGAAATTGGGCCTCTGCCTTACTTCCTTCACAGCTGTCACCAATATAACACTAATGAAGGCTCTGTTTCATTTAGTGAAGCACAGTGGTTGTCAAACATTTTAATTTCAAGGATCCCCATAACTCTGAGAGTGTACAAATGGAACCAAATGGACCCGTATTAAGGGTCCATTTACGGGTCCATTAGGTTCCATGTGTACACTCTCAGAGTTACACACCCGCAAGGGTCCATTTGGAACCCTCCTCAAGGAACCATGAGGGACCCTGGACCACACTTTGAGACCCACTGGTGTAGCAGAGTGTTTCCAGTGAGTCAACACCCTGACTCTGTTTGACCAGAATGGAACAGAGCCTTCATTAGTATCATTGTAACAACCAGAATGGAACAGAGCCTTCATTAGTGTCATTGTAACAACCAGAATGGAACAGAGCCTTCATTAGTATCATTGTAACAACCAGAATGGAACAGAGCCTTCATTAGTGTCATTGTAACAACCAGAATGGAACAGAGCCTTCATTAGTGTCATTGTAACAACCAGAATGGAACAGAGCCTTCATTAGTGTCATTGTAACAACCAGAATGGAACAGAGCCTTCATTAGTGTCATTGGTAAGAACCTGTGAAGGAAGTAAGGATATATATATGTAGCTCACCCAGTCTCTGAGAGCTTTCTGCAGCCTGCGGACGTGCAGAGGTTTGCTGGCCATGCCCACCAGCGCCATGATCTCCAGGAACTCCTCCTCCCCCGCCTCGCACAGCTGCTGCACGTCGTCGCCGCCCTGCTGGATGAAGGCCTCATAGTAGTAGAGCAGGTTGGCCCTCTGCAGGATGCGGTACAACTGCAGCTCTCCCAGAGTCCGAGGTAACACCGCTGACATCCCTCTATAATACATTATAATGATACAGTATGAGGTAACACCGCTGACATCCCTCTATAATATATTATAATGATACAGTATGAGGTAACACCGCTGACATCCCTCTATAATACATAATGATACAGTATGAGGTAACACCGCTGACATCCCTCTATAATACATTATAATGATACAGTATGAGGTAACACTGCTGACATCCCTCTATAATACATTATAATGATACAGTAACACCGCTGACATCCCTCTATAGATACATTATAATGATACAGTATGAGGTAACACCGCTGACATCCCTCTATAATACATTATAATGATACAGTAACACCGCTGACATCCCTCTATAGATACATTATAATGATACAGTATGAGGTAACACCGCTGACATCCCTCTATAATACATTATAATGATACAGTAACACCGCTGACATCCCTCTATAGATACATTATAATGATACAGTATGAGGTAACACCGCTGACATCCCTCTATAATACATAATGATACAGTATGAGGTAACACCGCTGACGTCCCTCTATAATACATTATAATGATACAGTATGAGGTATCCGCTGACATCCCTCTATAGATACATTATAATGATACAGTATGAGGTAACACCGCTGACATCCCTCTATAATACATTATAATGATACAGTATGAGGTAACACTGCTGACATCCCTCTATAATACATCATAATGATACAGTATGAGGTAACACCGCTGACATCCCTCTATAATACATAATGATACAGTATGAGGTAACACCGCTGACGTCCCTCTATAATACATTATAATGATACAGTATGAGGTAACACCGCTGACATCCCTCTATAGATACATTATAATGATACAGTATGAGGTAACACCGCTGACATCCCTCTATAATACATTATAATGATACAGTATGAGGTAACACCGCTGACATCCCTCTATAATACATAATGATACAGTATGAGGTAACACCGCTGACATCCCTCTATAATACATTATAATGATACAGTATGAGGTAACACCGCTGACATCCCTCTATAATACATAATGATACAGTATGAGGTAACACCGCTGACATCCCTCTATAGATACATAATGATACAGTATGAGGTAACACCGCTGACATCCCTCTATAGATACATAAATATAATATATATATAATATTCCACCAGGGGCTTTATTGTCCAGAGATTTTACAAGGTTTGGCAGCATTTTTTTGATTATTTGAATCTAAAGTTCCCGGCTGGGGACAGTATAGGACGGTGAATCACTAGATGGACCATTTCTGGACGACAAGTGACAATCTGTATAGGAATGACGTGATTAGATTTTTCTGCTTTTGGTTTTGTATTACCGTCTCATTTAATGTAATGTATTGTTAATGTACTGTGTGGTTATATGTCGTCCTGTGGTATGTATGTGTTGTTGTTGAAACCTAAAAAATCTATACAACTATTTAATAACAATGACTGCTGTTTATCTGGGGGGGGTATTGTGTACTGTGTGGGTATATGTGTGTAGTTTGTGCATGTGTAGAATGTATATGTTTGTGTAGATGTGGCAGCGTGTGTGTGTGTGTGTGTGTGTGTGTGTGTAGTTGTGTCGGTGGAGCGTGCCCACAGAGGAATGGCAGTCAGACAGACAGACAGACAGACAGACAGACAGACAGTATACTGTATGTTTCTCCACCCAGTATCAGGATGAGTGGGTGTTCAGGGACCAACCCAACCTCTGTCAACACTACTCTATATATATATATATATATATATATATATATATATATATATATATATATATATATATATATATATATATATACATATACACACACACACACACACACACACACATTAGAGATGCATGGATGGGCTTTTTCGTCACCCAAATCCGCGTGTACACGTTCATTATCCCTCCACCATCCAACCACATTGATTATATCATCATATTTATAGATCCACACCGACCACACTGCAGGGATGACCATGGGATCCTATATGGATACACGTACTTGTACAAACATCTCACTCACCACTGTCACCATCACCTCTGTAGTGACTGTATACATTATCCATGGCCCTCCGTCTTACATCACTTTTCAGAAGACATATCCAGTCGTCAGCAGGGTGAAGAACTAAATCACTCCCACGCCAAACTTTTATTCCTCCCTTCTTTATTTAATTTAGTTTTAAATCCTCCGTTTCTCTCTCACTTTAGCTGCCTTTATTCCACTATGTTGTTTGGAACGTGGAAGGACCCCTTGCCGGCAAAAGCACGTGCAGTAGGCGGCTAATTTGTGCCTGATGGAAAATTACGTAATATTAAAATACTACAAATGCACGCACGCCGAGATTTCGTGCTTTTTAAAAGCTATAATAGGCCTATAGATAGATGTCATTCATTTATTTCCCGCATTATTTCACCCACGGTTTATCCAATATTAATTAATAATTATATTTGATCGACCCAAATCCACCCAAACTGCGGTTATCCTCTGCAACCGCGGCTAAAACAGCGATCTGCGGTTTTATCTCTAATATATGTGTGTGTGTGTGTGTGTGTGTGTGTGTGTGTGTGTGTGTGTGTGTGTGTGTGTGTGTGTGTGTGTGAGCTGCAAAATGGGTTCGACAAGTTCAGCTGAATATGGCAGACATGAGGTGGCACGCGCACACACACACACACACACACAAACAGGAGCGCACGCATGCACGCACAGAGCATGGATACAGTGTTGGTTGTGATCAGGAGAACATATTAAAGACATCGTTTGTATTGTTTTACCTGGAGAGTGTTGGCCCGCCTTGGTCCAATAGGATCAGAGTGTTGGCCCGCCTTGGTCCAATAGGATCAGAGTGTTGGCCCGCCTTGGTCCAATAGGATCAGAGTGTTGGTCCGCCTTGGTCCAATAGGATCAGAGTGTTGGCCCGCCTTGGTCCAATGGGATCAGAGTGTTGGCCCGCCTTGGTCCAATGGGATCAGAGTGTTGGCCCGCCTTGGTCCAATGGGATCAGAGTGTTGGTCCGCCTTGGTCCAATAGGATCAGAGTGTTGGCCCGCCTTGGTCCAATAGGATCAGAGTGTTGGCCCGCCTTGGTCCAATGGGATCAGAGTTCTGTTGACAAGACAAAAGACTGTTTACATTTGTTTCTATACAGCAGCGGTTCTCAAACTGGAGGTCGGGGGGTCCCTAAAATATTTTTTTGGGGGGTCCCCAGATGATTAGCTTAATGTGCAACATAGTTTTCTCACTCAACAGTAAGCAAACCGTATAAGTATAAGTGTATACAGGGTATCTGCACGTTTATAAAGTTACAATTTAAGAACTTTTAAGACATTTTTAATACCAATCAACAAACTATACAAAAAAATAATCAAACATTGGCACAATTGTCAAATATTACGTACGAAATCAACATGCTCACAACGCAAAACTAATCCACAACTCGACACACACACACACACACACACACACACACACACACACACACCTGTTCCAGGGGGTCCCCAGCAAAATGTGTCAATAACTGCTTTTCCAAAATAACCAATCTACAGTATTGTATGCTTGTAGATCGGCTATTTTTGAAAGATTTTATTTTTTTACAAAAATCTTCTCTTATATAGGGGGTCCCTGGCATAAACAATGTTCCATGTGGCCTAAATATGTATTCATTTGGGGGTCCATGACAGGCTTGGATATGTATCATTTCAGGGGCAAGGCCACCTGGCTCTAGCTGTTGTATGTTTTTTTTCTGCCGTCATTTTCCATCTTCTCCTTTGAACATATAATGTAGTGTTTTGTATCATTTTGTTTATGTGTCGTTGTGTTATGTTTTATGCCATGTTGATGAATTGAATAGGAAACTATGAAGAAGACATGTTGGTTTCTGTTACTCTGCGTCAGTGTTCATTCTGACAGCAAATTCTGATTCAGTCTTAGTCTTTAGAATAACACACCATTTAGCTTTAGTCCTATTTCAGTCATATTTTAGTCAACTAAATGTCAAAAATATTTGTAGTCTTAGTCTTTAAGTCTTTGTCAACAAAATGAACACTGCTCTGTGTGTGTCCAGAATTATTTTTTTTACTTTAATATCTTTATTCTAGTCCAGGAGCCAAGAATAAAGTAGTGTGTGTGTGTGTGTGTGTGTGTGTGTGTGTGTGTGTGTGTGTGTGTGTGTGTGTGTGTGTGTGTGTGTGTGTGTGTGTGTGTGTGTCTTCAACGTGTTTCAGACCACCTTAGTTGAGAGAGAGATGAAGCAGGGACCCCCACAACATTCTCATAGATTCCATATAGTTTCATAGTTTGACAGCATGATCATCAGTGTGTTTCAGATTCATGTTAATGTGTATTTCTCAGACATTTAACCACTTACATGGTCAATACTTAATCCTTTCACTCCATACTTGGTCTGCTCTTTTCCCCCCCTCTACACCAAAACCTCACAACGCCTCGCAGTGTGAGGCGTTGTGAGCTTGTAGATCTGCTATTTTCGGCAAAAGTTCCCCTCAGAATAGGGATGCTAGGGTTCAAGTGGTTCATGTAAAAAAAAAGAGGATAAAAAAAGTTCCTATAACACAAAGATTTTGGCGGACCCCCTGTAGTAACTCTGAGGACCCCCTAGGGGTCCCGGACCCCCTGTTCCGACTTAGATCCTTCCGCCGTGGGCCGGCGCCACTAGGAGGACTTTGGTGTGCGTATAGCATTCTCCTGCACCATGAATTGAATAGCGCCGCACAATGGAAAGAAGTCCACAGGACTTGTGTTTTCATTATAAAGGGATAGTTCACCCAAAACATGACTTTTTTTCTATCAATCACAATCACACCATGAAGCCTTGAATTCATGGAGATTCTTGTGTTTTTGTCTCATTCCTGAGACAATAATATGATGACCGGGTGTATTTCCGGTAGGAGACACAAATAGACTCCTTTGTGTCTCCTACCGGAGCCGCTGTCGGTCATCATATTATTGTCTCAGGACAGGTGTTATTGATAGAAAATAAGTCATTTTGGGGGTGAACTATCCCTTTAATGTCCGACTGTACCTCGTGCTGTTTACATTCATGTGTAATAAAATATTTGATCAATCAATCAATCAATCAATCAATCAATCAGTTTGAGGGCACAAAGGTCAGATGTCAGGGCAGGAAGGCCATCAAACAAAACAATGATTATAAATGAACGAAAACATTTATTTTTCATACATATCGTGTCTGTCAGGTGGAAACCTCACATGTCCAATTCAAATTAGCAAAAATAGCAGATCTACAAGGCGCTCGAAACGTGTCGCTTCGCGCCACGTTTCGAGCTTGTAGATCTGCTATTTTTTACGCTCTTGTGTGATGGAGTAGGTGTTGCTTTACGAAAAAATACAAAATACACAAAAAGTGTTTAAATGTAGATAAGACAACAGGACATGCATCTACCAATGATCAATGTGTGTTGAGTCAAAAGTTCACACAGGCTCAGACCCATTGGCCAATCAGAGTCACACATGCTCAGACCCATGGGCCAATCGGAGTCGCTCATAGGACTCATTTGAAGACGTGCATCATGGGTAAGAATTCAACACACTCTGTGTGTCTAAAAAAAAGGAAAGAGCAGTGGTGGGAAGAGTACTCACACGTTTTACTTAAGTAAAAGTATCAATACTGCAATGTAGAAATACTCTTTTACGAGCAAAAGCCCGGAATTCAAAATGTACTTGAGTAAAAGTACAAAGGTATCGGTATCAAAATGTACTTAAAGCATCAAAAGTACTCATTATGCAGAATGTCCCATTTCACACGTTTTCAAATGCATACAAATCTTTTGAAAATAGCAGATCTACAAGCTCACAATGCGTCGCATCGTGACGCATTGAGAGCTTGTATTTTTTACATTTGAATCGTGAAAAGCAAGAGTTTTGCACAGACAGTAGTTTATGAAAATAAAATAAAAACATAGAAAACAGTTTGTGTTCCTTTTAGCCTTAACGTCTGACTGTAGCTCTGTCCTGTTTACATGTATGACTAATTAAGTATTCAATCAAACAGCAGCCATGGCCAACACATATTCAAAATTACAGCAGATCTGCTATTTCTGACTATATCTGAAGCACACACACACACACACACACACACACACACACACACACACACACACACACACACACACACACACACACGGTTCAAGTGGAAGTGGTTCAGCTGACAGTTGATGCTGCATTAACATTCATCACTTTGCTGGGGACCCCCTGGAACTCCCTCGCGGACCCCCTGGAACGGGGTTCCCTTTGAGAACCACTGCTTACACAGAACTCTTCACCCAAACCGCACCTGCTCATTAGCATAATACCACTGGTCTGTAACTCTGAGAGTGAACACATGCAACCAAATGGACCCTTACAGGTCTACATGCAACCAAATGGACCCTTACAGGTCTGTAACTCTGAGAGTGAACACATGCAACCAAATGGACCCTTACAGGTCTGTAACTCTGAGAGTGTACACATGCAACCAAATTGACCCTTACAGGTGGTGAGTAACTCTTTGAAATAATCTGAATCTCAGAACCAGCTGACTGGCTGACTGTCTGTCTGTCTGTCTGTCACTCCAGACAGACAGACAGACAGACAGACAGACAGACAGACAGACAGCAATTAGCATAGTTGTCAAAGTGGCGCGTGAGCACTTGGCATGGCACTTAAAAAAAGAAAAAGGCCAAAAAACGTCTTTATCCTGCAGGGATATAAAAGCTACATCCTAAAACATACTAATAACACACATAACAGCTATTAGAATCAGCAACACTGTAGCAGCTAAACATGTGATACATGAAGATACTCCAAATCATGTTTAACCCACAGAAAATAACTGATGATTTTTTTTTATAAAATAAATAACCAACAAAAATAACTGATCTACAAGCTGGCAAAAAAAAAGAAATGAACAACCCAGCAAAAGATAACCAATCTACAAGCTGACCAAAAAAGACCAACAAAAAACATCTGATCTACAAGCTGAGGATGCATCGCCAGCTTGTAGATCAGCAAAGCCACAGCATAAGGTTTGAGACACTCACCTCTTCAAGAAGAGTTGAACGTTATGAGAAACACACTATATAACATGGATATGTGTTTAGTATCCACATAGTCTATGTTATACACTGTGTCTCACTACTTAACATATAGGATACTATGTGTCTACATATGTGTCTACATAGTATCCATAGACTATGTGGATACCTAGTATCCATAGACTATGTGGATACATAGTAACTACATAGTAACCACATAGTATCTACACACATATAGATGTCAGATGGACATAAGGTTCAGACTCACCTCCTCTAGAAGAGTTGATGTGAGTCTCTGGTGATTCAGCAGCTTTAATGAAACCCTTATGAAACCCTTATGAAAGCCTTATGAAAGGTTATAAGTATAGATCTATAATATAAAGTGTAAAGTAAAGCTCTATCCTGTGTTTGTACGGCGGAGGGTTTTCTCTCACAGAGCCGCTCCTCTCCTCTCCTCTCCTCTCCGCCCACGCGCGGATTTGCGTCACGCAGCCGCGTGGGCGGAGAGGACAGGAGCGCGTGGGTGGAGAGCTGTGTGTGTGTGTGTGTGTGTGTGTGTGTGTGTGTGTGTGTGTGTGTGTGTGTGTGTGTGTGTGTGTGTGTGTGTGTGTGTGTGTGTGTGTGTGTGTGTGTGTGTGTGTGTGAGTGAGCTGCTGCGCAGCGGCGCACACGCGGAATACCGAGCCTGTGTGTGACACACACGCGCGCGCGCGCACACACACACACACACGTGTGTGTGCTTCCCTCATCTGGGACACCGTGGAGGATCAACTCCCACGCAGACACACACAGAGAGAGAGAGAGAGAGAGAGAGAGAGAGAGAGAGAGAGAGAGAGAGAGAGAGAGAGAGAGAGAGAGAGAGAGAGAGAGAGAGAGAGAGAGAGAAGGGGAGAGAGAGAGAGAGAGAGAGAGAGAGAGAAGGGGGGGAGAGAGAGAGAGAGAGACAGTGAAAGAGAGAGAGAAGGGAGAGAGAGAGAGAGCGAGAGAGAGAAGGGGGAGAGAGAGAGAGAGAGAGACATTGAAAGAGAGAGAGAAGGGGAGAGAGAGAGAGAGAGAGAGAGAGAGAGAGAGAGAGAGAGAGAAGGCGGGGAGAGAGAGAGAGCGACAGTGAAAGAGAGAGAGAGAGAGAAGGGAGAGAGAGAGAGAGGGTGGTGAGCAAGAATGAGCGAGGGAGGGAGTGGGTGGTTAGATGGATGGTGAAGAGAGAGAGAGAGAGAGAGAGAGAGAGAGGACAAAACATCTCAGCAAAAACTTTGTTGCCTAGTGTGTGTAATATATATATATATATATATATGTATATATATATATATATATGTATATATACATATATATATATATATATACATATATATATATATATATACATATATATAAACCAGAATCGTGTCAAAGGTCGTGTCCAACCTAGACAGATGATCTACTTATTTATTTACTTACTTAATTATTTACTTTATGTATTTATTTATGTATTTATCTGACTCGTGGCTCAGAGAAAGCCGTTCTATTATTAATCTCATGTGAGTATAGTTTAGTCTTTTAGCACGCTTTTTCTAAAAATTAAACAACATGCAGAAATATGAAATATGACTTCTCACACATAGAGGAGGGGGGGCAGGGGGCGGGGGGCAGAGAAGTGGATTTGTTACACCTACTGACTGAGATCCACCACCTGTCTGTCTGTCTGTCTGTCTGTCTGACAGCAGCAGGTTGTGTTATTATTATTAAACTGATCCCAGAGCAGCTCAACTCTTCAAATATTCACACTGAACCGTAAAGATGTGAGTCTGTCATCAAACCACAGGGATTAGAAAAACACATTATCCAAGTCTGTGTTCCCCTGTGTGTGTGTGTGTGTGTGTGTGTGTGTGTGTGTGTGTGTGTGTGTGTGTGTGTGTGTGTGTGTGTGTGTGTGTGTGTGTGTGTGTGTGTGTGTGTGTGTGTGTGTGTGTGTGTGTGTGTGTGTGTGTGTGTAACAATCTGAGTACTTATTCCACCACAAGGTACTGATGCAGTTTGTTGGGGTATTGTATTGACCTGCAAACAGTCTGTGCAGGATTTCACAGTGTAGCTACAGTGTCTAATACTACAACATGGACAGGATTTCACAGTGTAGCTACAGTGTCTAATACTACAACATGGACAGGATTTCACAATGTAAAATACTTTAAAGAAATAAAGACTGGCCAAAACAAAGTTCTAAGAATAGGAAACACTTGAAACCTGATCCTAAATACATTTTAGGATCAGGTTTCTGAAAAGCCTGCTGCTGTTAGATATCAGTGGTTCTCAAACTTTTCCATGTCAAGGACCCCCAAAATGACATGTATTTGGTCCCTGGAATGAAATATTTAATTCCAGGGACCCCCGAGAAGCAAAGATTTGAGTTAAGAATGTGTGCAAATTCAAAGATTTGCACACATTTTCACGATTAAAGAAAACAGCAGATATAAAAGCTCATAGCACAGCACTCGGTGTCGCGCTATGAGCTTGTATATCTGGATACCTGGATGGATCAAACCACACTGAACTCCCTTCACCTGCAGCATGCATGCCTTTTAAACAGGTGAGCCAAACCATTCCATAATCAGTCATCGTTAACCCCAATGAACTCAAACCTGGCTAACTAAGGCCAACGTGTTATCTTACACAATTACTCATAAAGAAATGTACAAACAAATTCAACTGTTTCCCCGGTGGTGTCCCCAGAGTATTCATTAAATAAGACAAAACGTGATACAAACATGTGGAACAAACACCCCTCCTCCTCTGCAGCGCTTGGGCCCTTCCAATCAACAATGGATTTCCAGCACTGCAGAGGAGAGACAGGTGACCAACAAGTCATTCAATTACCACACAGTGTCAATAAATACACTACACACGTTTGAAACCCTTTCAGTCCCCCGTGTGTGTGTGTGTGTGTGTGTGTGTGTGTGTGTGTGTGTGTGTGTGTGTGTGTGTGTGTGTGTGTGTGTGTGTGTGTGTGTGTGTGTGTGTGTGTGTGTGTCCGTCCGTCCTGGGCATGACGTTAAACTGCCCCGTTGTAACTACCATGGTCTTCTATCTTATATCACAAATTTTCACGATTAAAAAAAAAATAGCAGATCTACAAGCTCCTCGCTATGAGCCAAAGGCATCTAAAATGACACAGATGCGTTCACGGATTGAATGGGTCAATATCAGGCAGCCTATAGGATATAATACCTGGTTACCTGGATACTGGTTGTTGGAGAGTTTCCACAACCTGGGCGACGCCCAAAGACCAGGCAGAAAGGCTGCTTAAAGTATTGTGCCGCCTCTGCTGCCATACATGGAGCAGTGTCCATTTTGACGGCAAATTTTGATTTAGTTTTAGTCAATAGTCTTTTGAATACAATTCCATTTAGTTTTAGTCATGTTTTAGTCATCTGAAATGTTTTACTGTTAGTCTAGTTTTAGTCGACTAAATATCATAACGTTTTAGTCGACTAAAACTGCAGTTGAATTAGTCGACTAAAATGTATCTTGGCGGTGCCTTGATGGCGTCGTAATGGCTGATTTTACACTTGGTTGCATGCTGAAAATCTGAAGATCTCTTCTCCACTAGTCTTAGTTCTACTGGATCTCTTCTCCACTAGTCTTAGATCTACTGGATCTCTTCTCCACTAGTCTTAGTTCTACTGGATCTCTTCTCCTCTAGTCTTAGTTCTACTGGATCTCTTCTCCACTAGTCTTAGATCTACTGGATCTCTTCTCCACTAGTCTTAGATCTACTGGATCTCTTCTCCACTAGTCTTAGTTCTACTGGATCTCTTCTCCTCTAGTCTTAGTTCTACTGGATCTCTTCTCCACTAGTCTTAGTTCTACTGGATCTCTTCTCCACTAGTCTTAGATCTACTGGATCTCTTCTCCACTAGTCTTAGTTCTACTGGATCTCTTCTCCACTAGTCTTAGTTCTACTGGATCTCTTCTCCACTAGTCTTAGTTCTACTGGATCTCTTCTCCACTAGTCTTAGATCTACTGGATCTCTTCTCCACTAGTCTTAGTTCTACTGGATCTCTTCTCCACTAGTCTTAGTTCTACTGGATCTCTTCTCCTCTAGTCTTAGTTCTACTGGATCTCTTCTCCACTAGTCTTAGTTCTACTGGATCTCTTCTCCTCTAGTCTTAGTTCTACTGGATCTCTTCTCCACTAGTCTTAGTTCTACTGGATCTCTTCTCCTCTAGTCTTAGTTCTACTGGATCTCTTCTCCACTAGTCTTAGTTCTACTGGATCTCTTCTCCACTAGTCTTAGTTCTACTGGATCTCTTCTCCTCTAGTCTTAGTTCTACTGGATCTCTTCTCCACTAGTCTTAGTTCTACTGGATCTCTTCTCCACTAGTCTTAGTTCTACTGGATCTCTTCTCCACTAGTATTAGTTCTACTGGATCTCTTCTCCACTAGTCTTAGATCTACTGGATCTCTTCTCCACTAGTCTTAGATCTACTGGATCTCTTCTCCACTAGTCTTAGATCTACTGGATCTCTTCTCCACTAGTCTTAGATCTACTGGATCTCTTCTCCACTAGTCTTAGTTCTACTGGATCTCTTCTCCGCTAGTCTTAGTTCTACTGGATCTCTTCTCCACTAGTCTTAGATCTACTGGATCTCTTCTCCACTAGTCTTAGATCTACTGGATCTCTTCTCCACTAGTCTTAGTTCTACTGGATCTCTTCTCCTCTAGTCTTAGTTCTACTGGATCTCTTCTCCACTAGTCTTAGTTCTACTGGATCTCTTCTCCTCTAGTCTTAGTTCTAGTGGATCTCTTCTCCGCTAGTCTTAGTTCTACTGGATCTCTTCTCCGCTAGTCTTAGTTCTACTGGATCTCTTCTCCGCTAGTCTTAGATCTACTGGATCTCTTCTCCACTAGTCTTAGTTCTACTGGATCTCTTCTCCGCTAGTCTTAGTTCTACTGGATCTCTTCTCCACTAGTCTTAGTTCTACTGGATCTCTTCTCCACTAGTCTTAGTTCTACTGGATCTCTTCTCCACTAGTCTTAGTTCTACTGGATCTCTTCTCCACTAGTCTTAGTTCTACTGGATCTCTTCTCCACTAGTCTTAGTTCTACTGGATCTCTTCTCCACTAGTCTTAGATCTACTGGATCTCTTCTCCACTAGTCTTAGTTCTACTGGATCTCTTCTCCACTAGTCTTAGATCTACTGGATCTCTTCTCCACTAGTCTTAGTTCTACTGGATCTCTTCTCCACTAGTCTTAGTTCTACTGGATCTCTTCTCCACTAGTCTTAGTTCTACTGGATCTCTTCTCCACTAGTCTTAGTTCTACTGGATCTCTTCTCCACTAGTCTTAGTTCTACTGGATCTCTTCTCCTCTAGTCTTAGTTCTACTGGATCTCTTCTCCACTAGTCTTAGTTCTACTGGATCTCTTCTCCACTAGTCTTAGTTCCAGAGGTGGGACAAAGTCCCTATGTTGCAAGTCCAAGTCGAGTCTCAAGTCTTTGCTCTCAAGTCCCGAGTCAAGTCCAAGTCAACACAGCCAAGTCCCAAGTCAAGTCCAAGTCCTCAGCTTTTTGTTTCGAGTCCCACACAAGTCCTTAGCATTTTGGTTCGAGTCCCACACAAGTCCTAACCTTTTGTTTCAAGTCCCAAACAAGTCCTAACCTTTTGTTTCGAGTCCCACACAAGTCCTAACCTTTTGTTTCGAGTCCCACACAAGTCCTAACCTTTTGTTTCAAGTCCCAAACAAGTCAAAATGTTAATTCAAGATATGTAAAGATTTACATAAATCATGAGCATTTTTCACAATTTGCATTTGTTTTAAAACAAGGTTTCTTCCAGGCCAACAGAACGCAGATACTGTACTTTTAATTTCCTCCTTGAGGACAGGGTTTAAAAGGGCCCTTTTTAATGAATATAATGTAATTTTGTACAATCTGTATGGTAGAGTATGTTACTACAATATAACTTATACAATCAGGGTGGTTGTATTTTGTCTCCCTGCTCTTCTATTGAGACATTTAGATAATGTCAAAGGCCATGTCTCACCTAGACACAGGATCTGACACAAATTCAGTGTATCCTCTGATCAAGCAGGCAGGCTCTATTATCACAATGGTGAAATTTCAGCAATTGTACTGGAAACCGCGTTCAAATCCGGGGTAGAAGAGGAAATGTATATAGCGCTGAAGTGGTCAATGTATGTTTTGTATTAATAACCAAAATCTACAAAGTAACTGGTACCTAAAGTTTTCAAATAATTGTAGTGGAGTAAAAGTAGGCTAATATCTGCCTCTGATATGTATGTAGTTGAGTAGAAGTAGGTAGCTGATATATTGCACTTTTACCTTAGTGCTACAGTAGGTATACTCTTGGTTGCTTGTTTTTGCAGAAAATGCACTTAGGACTTCTGGTGATTAGTAGTTTTGTTCCCTACCTATGTTGAATGCACTTACTGTAAGTCGCTTTGGATAAAAGCGTCTGCTAAATGACTGTAATGTAGAAGTAAAGTACTGAAAATTGCAAAGTTGACATTTTATTCCACCTGGCTTCAGTTCCAGCAGTGACGGCAGGAGTGAAGCCGGTGTGTTGTTTGTTTGGTAACGTGCAACATGTGGGCCAGTGCAATATCGGGAGAGAAACAAGCGAACCGACTTCCAAAAACAAGCCAAAAACAAGCCAAAGTTTGTCCAAAAGTTAGGGTAAATAAGCAGCTTTGGCAACACTATACTAGGTGTCACTGACGGCCGGGATTTCTGACTAATAACATTATAGTTGATGCACACTTTTTAAACATTTTTGGCTTGCTTAAGTGACTTGAAAGTGACTTGAAAAGACTTGAATTTTCAAGTCAAGAGGGCTCAAGTCAAGTCAAGTCTCAAGTCTTTAGCGTTCAAGTCAAGTCAAGTCTCAAGTCTTTGGCATTCAAGTCCCAAGCAAGTCCAAGTCTATTTTTGATTTGGTCAAGCAAGTCATCAAAATCGGGACTTCAAGTCAAGTCGAGTCTCGAGTCCAAGTCCCCACCTCTGCTTAGTTCTACTGGATCTCTTCTCCTCTAGTCTTAGTTCTACTGGATCTCTTCTCCACTAGTCTTAGTTCTACTGGATCTCTTCTCCTCTAGTCTTAGTTCTACTGGATCTCTTCTCCACTAGTCTTAGTTCTACTGGATCTCTTCTCCTCTAGTCTTAGTTCTACTGGATCTCTTCTCCACTAGTCTTAGTTCTACTGGATCTCTTCTCCACTAGTCTTAGTTCTACTGGATCTCTTCTCCTCTAGTCTTAGTTCTACTGGATCTCTTCTCCACTAGTCTTAGTTCTACTGGATCTCTTCTCCACTAGTCTTAGTTCTACTGGATCTCTTCTCCTCTAGTCTTAGTTCTACTGGATCTCTTCTCCACTAGTCTTAGTTCTACTGGATCTCTTCTCCACTAGTCTTAGTTCTACTGGATCTCTTCTCCTCTAGTCTTAGTTCTACTGGATCTCTTCTCCACTAGTCTTAGTTCTACTGGATCTCTTCTCCACTACTACACTAACATTTTAGTCTAGTTTTTATTTGTTGACGAAGTTGTCAATATATTAGTCATAGTTTTAGTCATAGCTCAGTTTTTCATGTAGTTTTTAATTAGTTTTGGTCAGTCAGTGATAAAAGGTAGTCGACCAACATCTTTCGTCATAGTTTTTAGTCGACGAAATCAACACGGATATGGAGGAGACGCCACTATACTGGTACCCATGGAGCTGAGTGATCTGTGAATGTAACCTTTACTGTGTGTCCCTGTGTGCTTTCCCTGTGTGTGTGTGTGTGTGTGTGTGTGTGTGTGTGTGTGTGTGTGTGTGTGTGTGTGTGTGTGTGTGTGTGTGTGTGTGTGTGTGTGTGTGTGTGTGTGGACATAAATGAACTGTTAAACTGTGTATAGGGTCGGGCTGCCCCGTGACAGTGTCTGTCGAGTGAATATTTTTTTCCAAAACCGTTCTTTTTCAGGATCCAAATTTGTTTTTTCTGTTCGAAACACAGATCTACTACTTTTGATGAAAAAAAACAAATGTGTTGTTGTTGAAACGTGACATGGATTTATTTCTCTGTTGCTCACAGATCTGCACCGTTAATAACGATGTTTACCACCATGCTCCCAGGTAGGCTTATAACCCCGCCCACACACTCTAATCTATGTCTGGCTCTGTGTGTGTGTGTGTGTGTGTGTGTGTGTGTGTGTGTGTGTGTGTGTGGGCATGACCTTTTAAATCATAAATCCATGGATCAACCTCCAGAACAGACACAAAATGCAAGACACATCAAACGTGTGTCAACCTCACCAGCCTACCAATGTAATCTATTACTCGGTCAGTCTACCAACCTGTCAACCTCACCAGCCCAATGTAATCTATTACTCTTTCAGTCTACCGACCTGTCAACCTACCAGCCCAATGTAATCTATTACTCTGTCAGTCTACCGACCTATCAACCTCACTAGCCTACCAATGTAATCTATTACTCTGTCAGTGTACCGACCTGTCAACCTCACCAGCCTACCAACGTAATCTATTACTCTGTCAGTCTACCGACCTATCAACCTACCAGCCTACCAGTGTAATCTATTACTCTGTCAGTCTACCGACCTATCAACCTCACCAGCCTACTAACGTAATCTATTACTCTGTCAGTCTACCGACCTATCAACCTACCAGCCTACCAGTGTAATCTATTACTCTGTCAGTCTACCGACCTATCAACCTCACCAGCCTACTAACGTAATCTATTACTCTGTCAGTCTACCGACCTATCAACCTCACCAGCCTACCAATGTAATCTATTACTCTGCAGACCTACCGACCTGTCAACCTACCCCAACTCACCTCATTATAAACCTAAAGCAGGGGTCTTCAACAGGGGGTCCGAGACCCCTAGGGGGTCCTCAGAGCTACTGCAGGGGGTCCGCCAAATCTTTGTGTGATAGGATTTATTTTGTATCTCTACATTAACCACTTGAACCCTATAGCATCCCGATTCTGAGGGGAACAGGGGTGAGCTTGTAGATCGGCTATTTTCGGCAAAGAGGTTTGGTGTAGAGGGTCAATCAAGTACGTTTTGAAGGTTTAAGTAGTTAACTTTCTGAAGAAAAAAAACATGCATTTACAACAACACTCATGATAGTCAATGAAGCTATTTATGAAATCTATGAAAAAGTTTAATCTGCAACACGATTGTGTACAAATGTAGAGGGGGTCCCTGCTTCATCTCTCTCTCAGCTAAGGGGTCCCTGCTTCATCTCTCTCTCAGCTAAGGGGTCCCTGCTTCATCTCTCTCTCAGCTAAGGGGTCCCTGCTTCATCTCTCTCTCAGCTAAGGGGTCCCTGCTTCATCTCTCTCTCAGCTAAGGGGTCCCTGCTTCATCTCTCTCTCAGCTAAGGGGTCCCTGTTTCATCTCTCTCTCAGCTAAGGGGTCCCTGCTTCATCTCTCTCAGCTAAGGGGTCCCTGTTTAATCTCTCTCTCAGCTAAGGGGTCCCTGCTTCATCTTTCTCTCAGCTAAGGGGTCCCTGCTTCATCTCATGCAGTATACTCGCATGGTTACTGCACTAACTAATCTGAGTCCTTCTAATGAATGTTAGACTCATTAAAACACACGTCTCTGCTTCTAGTGACTGATATTGTCCTTCTAATGAATGTTAGACTCATTAAAACACACGTCTCTGCTTCTAGTGACTGATATTGTCCTTCTAATGAACATTCCCTGTTGTAGTGTGTCCTCTACACTGAGCTAGGAGATGCCAGATTAGCAGGTTCCTATATTGAGGTTCCTTGAGGCCTTAACCTGGAACCCTCACGGGAAAAGAAAACCAGGAAAACCCAGAAACAGCTGGAAAAGGTCTGTGGAGGCAGAACTCCGGGACAAAGGAACATTTTGGAAGGAAGCAGAGAAAATCGCCAAACACCGAACTAGCTGGAGGAAATTCATAAATGACCTTTGCTCCCCTAAGAGCACAAGGGTTTAAGTCACAGATTGAGGTTCCAGATATACAAAAGAATCAAATGGGGGTCCGTGGTCTAATGCATGTCAACCTGAGGGTCCTTGAATAACAAAAAAACAATCAAATGAATTAATCTGATATTGTAATGAAACTACTTTCTCTCTGTCTGTCTGTCTGTGTGTGTCTCTCTCTCTCTGCAACACATTTCAATGAGACACGCCCACGCAGAAGGCTGTCAGCCTCTCACCCTGTCACCTCGCCCACGCTCTAGTCTCCTCTCCTCTCTCCCCTCCCCTCCCCCCTCCTCTCCCCTCCTCTCCTCTCCCTTATATTCCCTAAAGAGGCAGATCTTTTCATGACAGACAGAGAAACTTCAAACTTCAACTTAGAACTATGTGTTGTGTTGTTAACATCTTACAACTCTGTGTGTGTGTGTGTGTGTGTGTGTGTGTGTGTGTGTGTGTGTGTGTGTGTGTGTGTGTGTGTGAGAGAGAGAGAGAGAGAGAGAGCGAGAGAGAGTGTGTGTGTGAAGGGTTAAATCTCTGAGGTACTTTGTGAGAAAGTGTAGGTTGGGTTTAGCAGCTTATGTCTGACTGCACACGTGTGTGTTTGAGTGGGTGTTTTCTGTGTGTGTGTGTGTGTGTGTGTGTGTGTGTGTGTGTGTGTGTGTGTGTGTGTGTGTGTGTGTGTGTGTGTGTGTGTGTGCTTGTATTGCTGCTGTGCTGTAGGCATTGTGTGTGTGCGTGTGCACGTGTGTGTGTGTGCGCGCGCACACATTGTGGGTGTTTGCTGTGAGGATATGTGTGGGTGGGTGTGTGCGTGCGTGCATGAGCGTGCACGTGTGTGTGTGGGTGGGTGTGTGTGTGTGCGCGCATCAGCGTGCATGTGTGTGTGGGTGGGTGTGTGTGTGCATGAGCGTGCACGCGCATGTGTGTGTGGGTGTGTGTGCGTGGGCGCAGGTCATGTGACATTCAGAGAAACTTTTGTGCAGAATAGAGAGAGACAGAAGTATTTAACTATCAGAGCTTCTCAAACTTTCTCCTGTGAAGGACCCACAGAATGATTATATAAAATTGGCTGTGGACCCCCATCTGAACATGTGTTGTGCCAGGGACCCCCATCTGAACATGTGTTGTGCCAGGGACCCCCATCTGAACATGCGTTGTGCCAGGGACCCCCATCTGAACATGTGTTTTTCCAGGGACCCCCAGAACAGAACTTTTGAGTTAAAATAAATGCAAAACTATTCAAACACCGTCAAGATTTTTTTTCCCGAAAATGTAAAAAGAATTAGCAGATGTAGACTATTTTTGAATTGCCAACGTTTACGATATGGATAAAGGGGTTAAAATGCATTAACAAATATACCAGGGAACCCCCATCAAAACATATTTTGTTCCAGATGCAAAGATTTGAGTAAAAAATGTTTGCTGTGAAAAATATTTATATTCAAAGATACATTTTTGCACACATTTTTAAAATAGCAGATCTACAAGCTTGTGACGCGTTATGAGCTTGTACATCTGCTATTTTTGAATAGCCAAAAACACTAGTACTCAATCTTTTTCATGTCAAGGACCACCCACCCAAAATGATTGTATTTGGCTGTGGACCCCCCCCCATCTGAAACACAAGACCAGGAGACCTGGTTCTGCCAGACCCAGAATAAGTACTTTATAAGATCACTACGTCACGGCTAAGCAGAGGCGTCAATTGGGTATGGCAGGGTATTGCAGCTGCCATACCCTGGCTCCAGGAAAAAATAAATATATATATATATATATATATTTTTTTTTTTTAATATAAAATAAATCCATGAATGTCTCTGTCTATCTGCGTTGATTATTCTGTTATTAAATTTCAGTAAAATAACTACCAATGCAAAATGATTGCTTTCACAGGGTATTTCATTCTTCACAACTGCTTGTATCTCCCCTATTCTCCCCTATCTTGTCAAATGGTATATTCCCAGGCCCAGCCTGGGAATCCCAGGTTCAACACAGGTGCAATGCATTATTGTTAATTAGCAAGCAGCAGAGGCGCGTTTTTTCAATAGCAGACAGGCTGTTTTATTTACTTGTGAACAGTGAGTTAAAATTAAAAGGAAGCAGACATCTCTGACACAGCAACCCCCCGCAGCAGACAAGCCGTGCGGCCGAAAAAAGGGTCCCCCCAAAAAATGGGCCCCCAAAAATAGTTAACCCTGCCATACCCTAGCTTTTACTGAACTGACGCCACTGCGGCTAAGCCGGACTTCACATGACGTGTCAGCCTGTGTCTATGCCCATGTATGGACGAAAGGGGGACTGACTTTTATGGCTGGGGCCAAAGGGCAAAGGGGGCAAAACCTGTTTTTTGCCCATGTATGGAGAAAACAGGTACAAAACATGCCCATGTATGGAGAAAACAGGTACAAAACATGCCCATGTATGGAGAAAACAGGTACAAAACATGCCCATGTATGGAGAAAACAGGTACAAAACATGCCCATGTATGGAGAAAACAGGTACAAAACATGCCCATGTATGGACGGAAGGGGGACAGAGTTTTATGGCTGGGGCCTAAGGACAAAGGGGACAAAACCTGTTTTTTTGCCCATGTATGGAGAAAACAGGTACAAAGCCTCATGTAGGCCGACCCCTTGGGTCTGGCAAATCAGCCTGATCTCCAGAGATTACCGTAACATTGCACGGAACAGTGCACTTCATTCCGTGGATAGTCGCCTCGGAACTCCCAAATTGCGTGCATATGTACGGCGAGTCCCACGGTGGGCGTAACCAGTCGCAACACGGAAAAACCCGAAAGCAGAGCAGTCCCCACAAAAAAAATTACGATTCTGTGCCTATCGGTACATAACTCAAACGGCGCTGAGTAGGCACAGGCGAATGTCCCACCGTTCAGGACGGCAACTCGGTCGCCTTAGCTCCCTCGGTGGTCCTTCACGGGGTGACAGTTCGCCTGTGACTGCGCGCCTCCGAAATGGTTTTGTCACAAAGGGAGCGCCGTACCATATGCACGCAATTCGGGAGTTCCGAGGCGGCTATCCACGGAATGAAGTGCACTCGTTCCGTGCAATGTTACGGTAATCTCTGGAGATCGGGTTGGGCAAATACATATGCTCCAGGGACCCCCTCCAGAAGCAAATTTGAAATGTTTCGCTTTAAAATATATATATATTAAAGATTTGCACAGATATTCATGATTAAAAAAAGAAAACATAGCAGATCTACAAGCTCATATGAGCCGAGTTTATAGTCGATTAATTGTCGCTCAAATAATTTGCGATTAACGATCTTAAATGCATTTCTGTCTCTGAACATTATTATGAATATTATGAATAAAAATAATCTATTTTAGGCTTGGTAAACTAAAGGTGCTGCAGGGCAGATATGACACATGACTTAACAATTGGATAACTTTACACTTTATAATATGAATAATGGAAGTAGCAGATCTACAAGCTCAAAACGTGTCACATCGTGACACGTTTGAAATATTTGAAATACTCCAGTAAAGTAAAAATACCTCAATATTGTACTTAAGTACAGTACTTGATTAAATGTACTTAGTTACTTTACACCAATGCTATTCACGTGTTGAGTACTGCAATGCTCTCTACTCCTGTCTCTCCAGAACATTCCATCCAGCGACTACAGTTGTTTCAAAATGCTGCATTTTAACTGCTTCCAGATAGACAGACCACATCACACCTGTGTTGGCCTCCATCCACTGGCTGACCTATATGTCCAGTGAGAATCCATTGTAATATTCTGTTAATTACAAACACACAAGGCCAGGTCCGTCCTACATGTCGGACCTACTTCAACCCTACGATGAGCAAACATGTTTACCATTCGTTTTTGGGACTTTTTTGTGTGATCCTTTTTAGACCTACTGTAACTACTACTCGTACTCGTGCCGTTTGCATTTCTGTCTGATAAAATATTGAATCGATCAATCAATTAAAACGTGTCGCAGAAAGAACTGAAGGAGACCGGGTCTTTGCTAAGGCCTTGCTCCAGGAGATCAGGCTGGCCGAGTCGCTGTCACGATTTAAATGGCTTCTGAAAACTAACCTTTACAAAGTTGCTTTTGACCGCCAACCCCTTGCAGTTTTGATGTATCTTTTCTTTGTATCTTTTCTTTGTATCTATTGTTGGGTTTATTGATTTATTTCCTCGTGTGGTGTTTTATTTTCTGCTAAGCGGAACTTGTCTGTCATGCCTGTTGTATGATCATGTTTTGTGATAAGGAGAATTCCGTACCACACGTCCTAGAATATCATAATATCATATTAAAGGTAAGAAGAACGTCCGGCGGAATTCTCCTTTAAGCACTTTCTACAAATAAAGTTTATTTATTTATTTATTGGCTTTTCTGCCTTTGATAGATTTCCAAGTGAAGAAGGACAGGACAGAGTGAGCGAGAGAGAGAGGGAGAGAGAGGGACACGCAGCAAAGGTTGTCGGGAACGGGACTCGAACCCGCGACACGCCGTCAGGCTACCTCAGTGCCCGGACCGCTACGCCAGCGGTCCGAGCCCAAACAAAGTTTATTATTAGTAGTAGTAGTAGTAGTAGTAGCAGCAGTAGTAATAGTAATAGTAATAGTAGTAGTAGTAGCAGTAGCAGCAGTAGTAGCAGTAATAGTAATAGTAGTAGTAGCAGTAATAGTAATAGTAGTAGTAATAGTAATAGTAATAGTAGTAGTAGTAGTAGTAATAATAGTAGTAGTAGTAGTAGTAGTAGCAATAGCAATAGCAGTAGTAGTAGTAGTAGTAGTAATAGTAGTAATAGTAGTAATAGTAGTAATAGTAGTAGTAGTAGTAGCAGTAGCAGCAATAGTAATAGTAATAGTAATAGTAATAGTAGTAGTAGTAGTAGTAGCAGTAGCAGCAATAGTAATAGTAATAGTAATAGTAGTAATAGTAATAGTAATAGTAATAGTAGTAGCAGTAGCAGTAGCAGTAGCAGCAGTAGTAGCAGCAGTAGTAATAGTAATAGTAATAGTAGTAGTAATAGTAATAGTAATAGTAGTAGTAATAGTAGTAGTAGTAGTAGTAGTAGTAGTATTATAATAAACAAACAAACATTAATTTCCACAACACTGATGACAGTGCTGTCAATCAAGTCTATGAAGCTAAATGATCTAAATGATTAAATCTATAAAACAGTTTAATAATGAATAATTGATATGTGGGGGTCCCTGCTTCATCTCTCTCTCTCTCTCTCTCAGTTAGGGGGTCCTTGGCCTGAAAACAAATGAAGATCCTTGGAGTAAGGGACAAAGTAGTTGAATTAACCACTTTAGCTCTATTTCAAATAGCAGATCTTCAAGCTCACCACATGTCGCATCACAACATGCTGTCAGCTTGCAGATCTGCTATTTTCACTTTGTCTTGAGAATTTCTGGATAATCTTTGAATATATTTGTTTAAAGTCTAAAGTTTATACAGCAATGCATTGATATTAAAAGTAAATGTACTTAGGCACTTTTACATACTTGAATATTTTTTAAAAGCATGCACTTTTGAATACTTACATTCTTTTTTTAAAGCAAGTACTCCAGTACTTTAACTCAAGTACACATTTAAAATATAAACTTTCACTTGTAGTGTGAGTAATATTTGATCAGGAGTATTTATACTTTGACAAGAGAGTACTGGAGTTGAGTACTTTAAAGGGTAAGACCACTTTGGTAGAGGTTTGGGTTGTGTAGTTACCTTGCCATGATGTAACTCCAAAGGTGGGCAAGAAATCAAAAATAATTGCTCCATTGATTAGAAATTGATAATTCAAAATCTGCTCCTCATTGACTTACATTGTACGGTAAAACAGCCTACAAAGTCACTCTTTTAGCCCATAAACGAACGCAAACAAAGTTATTTCAGACAATATAGAGCATCACCAAACCCAGTACTGTTTTTTTTTTTAATAAAAATGTCAACTTCCTGTTGATTTTACTATTTGAAGATCTGGATCCGGATCCGCGGATCCAGTCCAGGTTTTCTACTTATTAAAAATGGCAAAATCAACAGGAAGTTGACATTTTTATTTAAAAAAAAAAACAGTACTGGGTTTGGTGATGCTCTATATTGTCTGAAATAACTTTGTTTGCGTTCGTTTGTGCTAAAAGAGTGACTTTGTAGGCTGTTTTACCGTACAATGTAAGTCAATGAGGAGCATATTTTGAATTATCAATTTCTAATCAATGGAGCAATTATTTTTGATTTCTTGCCCACCTTTGGAGTTACATCATGGCAAGGTAACTACACAACCCAAACCTCTACCAAAGTGGTCTTACCCTTTAAGCTCCTACAAAGACAAACCAAAGCAACATGCAGCTGTGAAGAGTTGAGCAGCAGCACCATCTACTGGTCAGAGTGTTACATTACATGTTTGTGGAGCTTGCTGTTTTCAGCCAGCTGGTGCAATGGTTCCTAAACCTTTCAGACAGAGACCCCCAACATAATCATATTATAACTGGGAACCCCTCAACATAATCATATTATAACTGGGAACCCCTCAACATAATCATATTATAACTGGTAACCCCTCAACATAATCATATTATAACTGGGAACCCCTCAACATAATCATATTATAACTGGGAACCCTCAACATAATCATATTATAACTGGGAACCCCTCAACATAATCATATTATAACTGGGAACCCCTCAACATAATCATATTATAACTGGGAACCCCTCAACATAATCATATTATAACTGGGAACCCCTCAACATAATCATATTATAACTGGGAACCCCTCAACATAATCATATTATAGCTGGGGACCCCCAAAATAATCTTATTTGAACTGGAGACCCCCCAAAATAATCATATTTGAACTGAGGACCCCCCACCCCCACAAGCACCAGGACTCTGTTCCACATGATATTGTGAAAATATTCGATCTACAAGCTCACCGTGCCTCACATTGTTGAATGGACAGTTATGCCGCGCTCACAGCAGCTATAAAAGTTACAAAACTACAAAGTGACGCAGATTATCTGCCGCCGAGTCATGACTGAAGTGTTTGCAACATGATCCAACGTTATCAAGCTTACGCCCGACAAGTGACAATATAAACAAACATAATAAGGCTTATTGGACTAAAGAACAGAGAACTGGCTGATGTCATGGAAATAGTAACCCCCCGGGAATTGTGTGGACAGTGGAGAGGGAACAACACTAGCCTTAGATCAAGACTATCGTATATGTATTTCATCGATTTAGATTTATTGTTTTATATCTACGAGAGTTTTAGCGACCCCCCCCCCCCCCCGTACATGTACAAATGTCCGGAGACTTTGTGTAATGTGTTAGTCCATATTTTTCAATAAAGAAGTGTTTTAATCCCGTCTGTGGCCGAACGCCATTTCCCCCTTCGTTTACTTCCTGTTTACATTGACTGTAATTCCGGCTTTCACCGGATGCGCCCGTCACTATACCGCTCATTGGGAACTTCGACAGAATCGGGCCAACGCGTGACACGTTGGGAATTTGTAGATCGGTTATTTACGATGAATGTTCGCCTATTTTCTTCATTATAATTTTTATCCCACGATTGTGTAACCCATTTTTTCACCCAGTGCCAATTGCCTATGTAATCCTGGGCGCTACTCTCCCTCTGCCAGCCTAGGGAGAGCCCAGAACTGAGCTCATGCCTCCTTCAATGCATGAGGAGCTAGCAAGCTGCTTCTTATCACCTGACAGGGGGGGGGGAGTTTCCCCGGTAGGACGTAGCGCGTGGAAGGAACACGTTATTCCAACCAGTTCCTTTCCCCTCCATCAGGTGCCTGTGATGTAGAGCTATTTAACTTATTTTAACTAAAGGAAAATCATTTACTGCACATTTACCTTTAAAAATGCTAAATAACACCACAATGCTTCTGTTTCAAACTGAAAAAACACATTTATTATTTTCAGAATAAATAAATGAATACATTTAAATCTGAGGCACATATAAAGTTCTCTCTCTCTCTTTCTCTCTCTCTCCCCCTACCTCCCTCAAAGCCGGAACACATCCGTGTCATTTTAAGATTTCTTTGGCTATTCTAAAATAGCAGATCTACAAGCTCATAGAGTGCCACGCTATGAGAAAATGTGTTCAAATCTTTCAATATATATTCTACAAATGTCTTCTGTATGTTGCTCCAACTTTTTCATCTCAAAGACCCCCAAAATAATATCTATTTGGCCGCGGACCGTCATCTCAAAATATGTTGTTCCAGGGACCCCCCAGAAGCACAAATCGGAGTTAAAAAAGTTTGCTTTAAAACATATATATATATATATATATATATATATTAGGGCTGGGACTCGATTAAAAAGATTAATCTAATTAATTAGAGGCTTTGTAATTAATTAATCGCAATTAATCGCATTTTAATCGCATATCAATATTTGACCTGAGAACAGTGAAAAGCATTTTTTTCAAATGGATTTTGGCATACGTCTTTAAGTACATGTACTCAAGAAGGTATTTGGTATGAGGTATTGCACTTGACTCTCGAGTATTTCCAATTTCTAATACTTTTACTTCTACTCCAGTAACTCCACTATATCTCAGAGGCAAATATTGTACTTTTTAATTATTTGAAAACTTTAGTTACTAGTTACTTTGTATATTTCGAATATTATTATAAAACATTACAGTAATCATGTGAAAATAGCAGATCTACAAGCGCAAGGCATTGTGAGCTTGTAGATCTGCTATTTTCCACCACTGGAGGCTGGTAGAGTGTGTTGTTGTTACTGTTGTTTTATAGTAGTTTAATTAATTATTAATAAAAATCGCGCGCATGTGATCCGCACCGCATCGTGGAATCCCCCCCAGCGCACCCCCCCCCCCTAAACGGGACAAACGCGCGCGTAGGGGGGGCATCATTACAGATTCTGATTTGCCCAGCCAACATTATCAAGCAGGCATCATGTCTTCATGCACTGAGCTGGCTGCAGCTAACTTTATTGTTGTCTGTCATGTCTGAGAAGTGAGCACCACCGTCTGTTGGTGCGCTGTAATATCGGTCCGTCTGAAACTCGTCCAGTGAGAAACGTTCCGCGGTGCAAAAATAGGTGAGATTAAAATGCGTAATTTTTTTTAATGCGATTTTTTTTTTCTTTAATTAATTGATCGAAATTAACGCGATAAAGTCCCGGCCCTAATATATATATATATTCAAAGATTTGCACACATTTTCAAGAAAAATTGCAGATCTACAAGCTTGTCTTAAAGAAGGTTACACAATTGTGTCCTTGTTCATCTTAGTTTTTCTCTCTTCATTAATCTGTAACTATATCAAATATATCCCTATGTATCATTGTTATAAAATATAACATGTATTATTGTTATAAAATATAACATGTATTATTGTTATAAAATATAACATGTATTATCGTTGCTCCTACGTCTTGGTGCCGCCGCGACCCATGATGGACTTCTTAGTGTTTCTCTCGGGTTTCAAAAGCATTATGTAGCACTTGGGCACAAACAGCGCCACCAGGAGGCCAAAGCTAGACGCCAAGATGGCAAACACCTCCACCACGTCGGCGTATTTGCCCGGAGAGCTGATGTACGCCGGGACGAAGGCCGTCCACACGGCACAGAAGATCAACATGCTGAACGTGATCAGCTTGGCCTCGTTGAAGTTGTCCGGGAGATTCCTCGCCATGAACGCCAGCACGAAGCTGAGGAGCGCCAGCACACCGATGTAGCCCAGCAGCACGGCGAAACCGACCGTCGATCCCACCGCGCACTCGTAGACGATCTTATCGCTGTGGTATTGCGTGTTCTTGTGAGGAGTCGGCGAGGCGGACACGAGCCAGGCCGTGCAGATTATGGCCTGGATGGCGGTGAGAGCCAGGACCGTTCCTCTCTGCTGCACGGCGCCGAACCACTTCATGATGCCCGCGCCGCCGGGCTTGGAGGCCTTGAACACGGCCAACACCACCATGGTCTTCACCAGAATGCACGAGACGCACAGCACGAAGCTGATCCCGAACGCCGCGTGTCTCAGCTGACACGTCCAGAGCCTGGGGTGTCCGATGAACAGCAGCGAGCACAGGAAGCACAGCTTCAGCGACAGCAGGAGCTGGAAGCTGAGCTCGGAGTTGTTGGCGCGCACCATGGGCGTGTCCCGGTGGTAGACGAAGACGCCCAGGACGACGGCGCAGCAGAGCGTGCCCAGCAGCGAGACGGTGGTCAGGGAGATGCCCAGGGCCTCGTGGTAGGAGAGGAACTCCGTGATCTTGGGGACGCAGCGGTCGCGCCGGGCGCTGGACCAGAAGTCCTCCGGACAGACGCTGCACTCCGTGGAGTCTGACGAAGACACCGAAGGTTCAGTGGTGGGAAAAAGTACTCGGGTATTTTACTTAAGTAAAAGTAGCAATAGCACAGTGTAGAAATGCTCTGTTAGGAGTGAAAGGCCTGTGTTCAAAATGTTACTTGAGTAAAAGTACAAAAGTATTGGCATCAAAATGAACTTAAAAGTACCAAAAGTAAAAGTCCTAAAATGTTTGAAAATAGCCGATCTACAAGATCGGCTATTTTCAAATAGCCTATGCATAAAATAGGGCTAAAGTGGTTATTGTAGGCTATGTTTTATAATGTAATAATGTATATCTGCCTCTGAGATGTAGTGGAGTAAAAGTATTGAAAATAGGAAACACTCCCGTAAAGTAAAAGTACCTCAAAATTGTATATAAGTACAGTACTTGAGTAAATGTTACTTTACACCAGGGTTAAAGGGACAGACAAGTAAAGCATCGTCTTAAAAAGGCACAACATCGCTACATCTTATCTTACTATATGAAATGAGAAAACCTTTGTCTACCATTCTTTCACTGTTGCCAAGTCTGCTTATTATAAGCGACTTTGGTCTTGTTTTTCTGTACAGTCAGTTTCTGTATTTATTATCAAAGCATAGTATTCCGTTGATCCACATCGGAACACAATCGATTGATGGACGGTGACTACTTAGCACGGCAGCTGTGTTCATCGTCAATCAATCGAAGGTGAGATGGGTGGGTGGGGCGCGAACACCAGATCTTCGGTTGAGAACCGCAGATGTAAACCAACCGCTGTCGTTGCTGATCTGTCCGTCAGAACAGGCGATGCAGTCGAAGCAGCAGATGGGTTCTCCTTTCCTTCTGGCCACACGGGTTCCAGGGGAACAGCTCTCACTGCACACCGACTCAGGAGGCTACAATAACAATGATACATGTATGTTCATTATAGTCATGTGACTCAGGAGGCTACAATAACAATGATACATGTATGTTCATTATAGTCATGTGACTCAGGACGCTACAATAACAATGATACATGTATTCATTATAGTCATGTGACTCAGGACGCTACAATAACAATGATACATGTATGTTCATTATAGTCATGTGACTCAGGAGGCTACAATAACAATGATACATGTACATTAATTATAGGCATGTGATTAATAATCATTTTTAATTGTATCAGATTATATAATAATGAATTAAACTCAGCCAGGTTCCAGGAGAACAGCTGCACAGTTAAATAACAACAATCAATTTCAGTTTAAACCATAGATCTCTGCATTTTTACATTAACCCTGCAAGACCCGGATATATTTCTACTTACAAAAAAAAATTGTCAACCTTTCAGATGGTGTTTTAGGAGTACTTTGGAGAGGAAAATATAATGTTTTTTAAAAAAAATAGTTTTCGTAAGGTTTTATTGAAATGTTGTAATATTACAACAGTGGGTCTAACGGGTAGCAGAATTTCCTATAGGCCATTTTACTCACTGTCAGAATAGCATGGCAAATGTCTATATACTTCACTAAAACAACTTAAGGGTTCATTTATATGGTTATGGTTTATCATTTGGCCTCAGAACAGTATACATTTGCCCATCATTTGCTCTATTTCTTTTCCACTTGTGTTAACTGATGTTCCTGTTGTTTGAAGGCTGTACACATTTGTGTTTGTTGTCAGGGAGTCAATCATGTCTTCGGACACAAACCGGCGGAAGTACTGCAGTGGTGTGTGGAGTGAACTCACATCTTCAGTCAAAGGTGGACCAGAAAAGTCTGTATTAGGGCTGATGAAGGTCTTCTTCTGCCACTGATATCTTTCACTGGGTTTGGCGTGTTTGGCCGGTTGGGGGGGGGCAGTGGGTCAGTGGGTTCACTGGGTTCACTGGGTGGATGGTTTTCTTTGGACTCCTCTCCACAGGCCTCTTCATCCGACTCTTCATCAGTTTCAGTAAAGTCGATGTCCACATCACTCTCTCCATTCATTACAATATCCAACACATCCCTTGCAGTGAAGCGAGGCTCTCTCCTTGCTTGTGGCATTCTGAAATGAAAATAAAGAAATACCATTAGTACATTAGTACTAGCACATCTCACTGCAGGTACATATTTCACAAGTCACACAATACTGTCTGGCCAACCTATTGTACTTTGCTTATCCTCACAAGTGGCATCAGTGATGATGGTACTTAGCACCATCAGTGATGAATGATGATGCTTAGCCTAACAAAGGGATTGGGGATGACTGTAAGTGGGCAATCCCAACACCCATCACATGAACAATGATGAGAGATTCTTAACTGGGCGACTCCCATATGAACAATTACCATACACTGATTGCTAACCACAAACATTACCAAAATGTTTTGCTAAAACATTATAGGCAATGACATGTTATAAGCTAATGATGCAGTATATTTGTCTTCGAGTACAATTGGTTACAATATACAAATTGGTATATATATATATATATATATATATATATATATATATATATATATATATATATATATACACACACACACACACACACACACACACACACACACACACACACACACACACACACACACACACACACACACACACACACACACACATACCAATTTGTATGTTTTAACCAATTGTACTCGAAGACAAATATACTGCTTTAGCTTATAAGTTATAACATTTCATTGCCTATAATGTTTTAGCAAAACATTTTGGTAATGTTTGTGGTTATTTGTGGTATATATATATATATATATATAGTAATGCAATGTGGGGAAAATACACATAATTGTATAAATGTATTGTGAAAACTATAAGACTCCACTTAGCCAGGTGAACAGGTGGCATTGCTATTTGCTACCACTATGACCCAGAGTTGTAAAAAAACAACAAGTATAAAGCATGCTCTAATTTACATTTGGGGGATATCTTTCCCAATAATATCATATGTACATGTTCTAGACATTCTAATGATCACCAAAAAAATTATTGCAGACATTTTACTTACTTTTTTGTGAGAAATCCTGTCCAGTGAAAAAGAGATTGTTCTTCCTTCAAGGATTTTCAAGTTGTGACTTTTCCTGCCTCTGTGGGGGGTATTTATATGCAAATATCCCGGCCAATGACATTGCAAGACTAAACAATAGGATCCAATGATGATGTTTAGGTGAAAGAATAACAGGAAAACAAATGATTTATACCATGTTTTTGATAAAATACAAATGTTGTAATATTACAACTGCGGGTCTTGGAGGGTTAACACTAGAATCAAGTGTCCTGAGGCAACATTCGCAGAAAATAGTAGATCTGCAAACTCACAACGCGTCGCAGTGCAAGCTCACTTTGCCTCTACACCGGCAAAGAGGTTTGGTGTAGAGGAAAAAAGAGAGAACCAAATACAGAGCCAAAGGTCAAGTTTACTATGTGGTTAAATGTCTGAAAACACACATTGACATGAATCCAACAAATTCATAGAAAAGATCAAAGAAACAAAAGAAACAAAGAAACAAAAACATGAATTTGCACTGATGACAGTGCTGTCAAACAAGTCTATGAAGCTATCTATGAAATCTAGATATCTGTTCTGGTTTGTTTATGTTGTCATAGTGACGTGGCCGTGGTTTGTTTATGTTGTCATAGTGACGTGGCCGTGGTTTGTTTATGTTGTCATAGTGACGTGGCCGTGGTTTGTTTATGGCTCAGTCAGAATGACGTCAGAAGCCCTCCTATTAGCCAATTTTAATATATAGGATATGTAGTGGGGGTCCCTGCTTCATCTCTCTGTCAGCTAAGAGGTCCTTCCTCGTTGAAGAGCATTTATTGTCTCCGCCGGAGGTGGAGAGTATGTTTTCGCTTCGTCCCGCCGTGTGTTAGCATGGCCCCTAGCCAAGCTAACATTGGTCAAGCTCCACGTGACACGTGTCAATATGTTGACACCAATGCCTTTGATTGGCTAGAGGGACGCATGACGAAATAAAATCCTATAAATAGGTGTGTCACTTCAAAAGGCCATTTATGCCTTTTGAAGTGAGGTAAGACAGGATCAATCAGTCTTGATTGGAACAGTACCTTCCAGTACAAATCACCCGTCCGTGCGTGTGTGTGTCCCTCTGAGAACACCTAACATTGGTCAAGCAAAGGCGCAGAAGGCCAAAGCTAAGAAAGCATACTCATCTACAACAGTAACACAGAAGAGGACTATAGAGTTGAATTGATCCCACAACAAGGCCGAAGTCTTAATACTGTAACAATTGGCCACCTTGATCAAATACATTATGTAGCACTAGAGAAAACTGACATAGATCAAACACACCAATCAACTGCTGAAACTGTTCAAGACAATGAAGATGAAGAAGACAGACAAGCATTTGAACAAACCAGTCAATTACGAGGACTCCCATATGACACATTGCTTCAAGAAGATTTTTTTTTAGATGCAGACACTACATATTCAGTCGCCCCTGCAGAACACCAAAAACCACGAGCATTCTACCAAGACGACCCGTTCTACCAAGACGACCCGTGCTATTAAAATAGCACGGGTCTGCTGGCGGAGACTTGTGCTCCGAGGAGCACATTTTCTAGTTTTAACATGTATTTGAGCTAAAACAGACCTTGGTGGATTCAAAGCTCCAGAAGATCATATCGTCGTCCAGGACGAGCTCTTCGTCGCCGGAGGCGGACATCCTGACCACGCCCACACTCCGGAGCTTGACGCTTCCGTCGGGAAGCCACGCCCAGTTCATGACATCATAGATTGGTAGAGGATCGCCGTTCTCATCAAATGATACATGATCACCAGCTGGCGTGGTGAAGCTGACCTTCTCCAGGTAATGCACGAGCTGGAGACATTATGGACATGAGACCACAATGAAACATATATGATAATAGTGTGTACAATATACACTACATAGAGCACTTTTTCCCCAAACAGTGGTCGGGCCCATTTGTGGATTACGGATCCAGAATTTAGGAAACAAAAAATAAAGGGATTTTCACTCGTGAAAATCCCTTTATTTTTTGTTTCCTAAATGTTGTCATTATGTATTATTATTTTAAATAATAATACCACAACAATGCACACATTTTCATGAGTTGAAAACAAATTCAAACATTTTTCAAAAATTAATTTCATGAATAAAATAAATTAAAAAATTGAAGAAATTCCCTAAATTAGAAAACAGATCTGCAAACTCAAAGAGATCTGCAAGCTCACAGCGTGGCACTAAGCGCCGCGTTGTGAGCTTGCAGATCTGCTATTTTAACAGTAGTTTGGGGCAAACTGATTTCTCTTAAAGGAGGAGTTCACCCAAAAAAATGACGTATTTTATATCAATTGCACGCCCCATGAAGCCTTGAATTCATGGATTTATTTTAGTTTTTGTTGCATTCCTAAGCCAATAATTGGATGACCATGTGTATCTCCGGTAGGAGACACAAACAATCTACTTTGTGTCTCCTACCGGATACATTAGTCAGTAGGAGACGGGAATCAAATTATTATCTTAGGAATGCAACAAAAACAAAAACACATCCATGAATTCAAGGCTTCATGGTGTGTGCAATAGAGCACCGAAGTCCTGACGTGACTCGTTCATCCCCAGGTTTGCGGAAGTAATTTCTCTATGGAGAATAACATTGGGTCATCTTAGAATCGTCTCATATAAGAATTGTGGTCCAAAAATAAACACCGCGTGTCGGCGTTATTGTCAGGGAGGAGGTTCTGTATCGTTTATGATAGTCAGTCACTTATATTTGATACAGTCTGTTTCTGGTGAAAATGTAACTAATTCGGCGGAAGTAACATTAGCGTTTTCTCACCGTCAGTTGATGCTTCATATCCATAAGAGTCAAACCGCCGGGGTCATTTGTTTATTTTTGGAACACAGTTCTTATTTGACGCGATATTAAATACGTCTATGGGGATTCAGAACGGGGGTGGAAAACTGCAAACCAGGTAGACAAACAAAGGATGTGTAAATGACGTCAGACTTCGGCGGTCTATTGATAGAAAATAAGCCCTTTTTTGGGTGAACTACTCCTTTAAGACTGATGTCTTGAGCTAAAGACTTTTGGAACCACTAGAGCCCTGGAGCCTACATGAATCATCCACCTGAACCACTAGAGCCCTGGAGCCTACATGAATCATCCACCTGAACCACTAGAGCCCTGGAGCCTACATGAATCATCCACCTGAACCACTAGAGCCCTGGAGCCTACATGAATCATCCACCTGAACCACTAGAGCCCTGGAGCCTACATGAATCATCCACCTGAACCACTAGAGCCCTGGAGCCTACATGAATCATCCACCTGAACCACTAGAGCCCTGGAGCCTACATGAATCATCCACCTGAACCACTAGAGCCCTGGAGCCTACATGACTCATCCACCTGAACCACTAGAGCCCTGGAGCCTACATGACTCATCCACCTGAACCACTAGAGCCCTGGAGCCTACATGACTCATCCACCTGAACCACTAGAGCCCTGGAGCCTACATGACTCATCCACCTGAACCACTAGAGCCCTGGAGCCTACATGAATCATCCACCTGAACCACTAGAGCCTGGAGCCTACATGAATCATCCACCTGAACCACTAGAGCCCTGGAGCCTACATGAATCATCCACCTGAACCACTAGAGCCCTGGAGCCTACATGAATCATCCACCTGAACCACTAGAGCCCTGGAGCCTACATGACTCATCCACCTGAACCACTAGAGCCCTGGAGCCTACATGAATCATCCACCTGAACCACTAGAGCCCTGGAGCCTACATGAATCATCCACCTGAACCACTAGAGCCCTGGAGCCCACATGACTCATCCACCTGCCATGGCTGTGCGGTGGTCAGGCCGGCACAGCTGTGCCCGGGGAAGGGCCCTCGTCCCGGGACACAGCGCAGCATGTGGTGCAGGGCGTGGGCCATGGCGTACACGGCCTTGTACACGTTGTACTCGGCCCGGAGGTCGGACACGTCCAACAGGGACGTCTCCGCCGCGCCCAGGTCCTCTAGTCCGCTGCACACCCCACCTCCACCTCCACCTCCACCTCCACCACCTCCACCGTCCACCCAGCCTGGCGGGACGGGGGCAAACCTGCACCCAAACGTGTGCTCCCAGAACTGCCTCACCTGCAAAAGGAGAAACGACACCATGAAAGTCTTTAATAAGCATGAATAAAATACAGTGTTACAGCACTTTCCTTTCCTACTAAACGGTGTCAGCTCTAAAGCTCCCAACAAAGCTGTGCTGCCCGCCTGCTCACCAGGAGCCAGTTGCACCACCTCACACTAAGTTCAAACTTAGCCTAGTTATAGGTTAAATGGCTTTTTAAAAGCCATTTAACCCATTTAGCCGGGAAAGTATCTGTCGTTTTTAGATTTCTTTGGCTATTCAAAAATAGCAAATATACAAGCTCATAGCGCGGCACCGAGTGCTGCGCTATGAGCTTGTAGATCTGCTATTATTTTTTTTAATGCAAAAAAAAAAAAAAAAGGCAAATCTTTAAATATGTATATATTTTTTTAAATATGTATTCAAAGATTTGTACAAATTTTCACGATTAAAAAAAAAATCACACCCTGTGTGAAGTGGGCGGTGTCTTCCTAGCTAACCACAATACTGAATGGAGTCAACCAATATATATGCTTTGATCTGAAAGAGCCACTTAGTGTCAGCATGTGTCTTGCTAGCTAATCACAATACTGAATGGAGTCGATCAATCATGTACAAAAGATAAATACATATATCTTTTGTAAAACACACTTTATGATGGACGAAACCATAACTTAAAAAAAACAATGATTTGGTTTTTTTTAAGTTATGGTTGCTTATATAGGGCTATGCACATGTGTCATGTGACACTGGCCAATCACAGTCCTGAATAGATTGTGATTGGCCAATCACAGCGCAGGATAATTGTACAAATTTCCAAACCTCACTTTTAGGGCCGGTTTCACTGCCCAAGATATTTGTACATTTTTCCAAATCTCACTTATAGGGGCGGTTTCACCGCCCAATAGCAGATATACAAGCTCATAGTGCGGCACTCGGTGCACAATGTGCAAACATATACAATGCTATGAGCATTGTATATGTTTAAGCTATAACTAGGCTAAGTTTGGACTTAGTGTGAGGTGAGTTCAAACTTAGCCTAGTTATAGCTTAAATGGCTTTTTAAAAGCCCTTTAAGCTATAACCAGGCTAAGTTTGAACTTAGTGTGAGGTGGTGCAATTGGCTCCAGAGAACCCCATCCAGGGGCCACATCACCCCAGTCCTCCACCACCTTCACTGGCTCCCGGTCAAACACACAATACATTTCAAAACACTGATCACCACCTACAAGACCCTCGACAACCTGCCCCCCGACCCCTACCTCCCTGACCTCCTTGAATAAGAAACAAACCTGAGAAGCAGCCCCCCCCCCTCCATTTGGAACGTGCTCCCAGCTCAAGTCAAAGCACCCCCCCCCCCCGACCCCCCACCCTTGCCCTGTTCAAAACCTCCCTCAAACCCCACCTCTTCAGGCCCGGACGGTTTGGCGTAACCGTGGAGGCTGGTAATCCATCCTGACAGCGTATCGCGGGTTCGACTCCCAATCCCGATGACCTTTGCTGTGCCCCCCCCCCCCACCATCTCTCTCCACATTTCTACTACTGTTCCTATCAATAAAGGCCGAAAAATACCCAAAAATATCTTTAAAAAATAAAAACACCTTCAGACTTAGCCTGGTAAACCCTCCCTCCGGAAATCTCAATTCCATTTCATTTCAGGAGTGAGTCTGGCCTGATCCGCTGTCTGCAATATTGGCTGTGCTGGAGTTGGGCGGGAGTAATACCGTTGACTGACAACCCCTTCAGCCAATGATAATTTTTCCCCTTCAGCCAATCAGCAGTTCACCAGTCTTAATGTGACGCGACGGGACTTTTGAGACAGCCATACCCAAAATGGGTTGCCTTTTTCGGGTACAATGGTGTCACTGCCCGCCCCTACCGGTTCTCAAAAATTTTTTTTTAAAATAGGCTTTGTCATGATTAATTGACCACATATATGAAGTTAAACAACTAAATTCTATCCAAACGATATCTTATAAGTAAATTCCGTGCCTCAAAATAGAAGTTAGAGAGCTTTTTGAAGTAAAAAAATAGCGGAGAATTGGCCGCACAAGAAAAAGATGGCTGCCGTTCGTGTTTTGGGCTCACTCGAACTCGCCACCTGATTGGCCAACGTAAGCTGTCAATCACAGAACAATGAGCGACGACGCTGATAGGCGCGGCCGTTTGGCATACACAGCCAATATTGCAGAGAGGCGGTTCATGCCAGACTCACTCCTAGAATCAAATGGAGTTGAGATTTCCGGAGGGAGGGTTTACCAGGCTACTTCAGACTCACATTCCCGCCTAATTCTAACCCCCCTTTTTGCCTAGTTTTTAGCCTTTTGACTAGTTTTCTTTTTCCTTTATGTTTTCTTTCTTCGTTTTGTAAAGCATCTCTTAAACAGTTCATTTAGATGTAAACAGACTCACCAGGTTACTGTCATGGCTGTTGTCAGGGTCTTAAACAATACATTCAGATGTAAACAGACTCACTAGGTTACTGTCATGGCTGTTGTCAGGGTCTTAAACAGTTCATTTAGATGTAAACAGACTCACCAGGTTACTGTCATGGCTGTTGTCAGGGTCTTAAACAGTACATTTAGATGTAAACAGACTCACTAGGTTACTGTCATGGCTGTTGTCAGGGTCTTAAACAGTACATTTAGATGTAAACAGACTCACTAGGTTACTGTCATGGCTGTTGTCAGGGTCTTAAACAGTACATTTAGATGTAAACAGACTCACCAGGTTACTGTCATGGCTGTTGTCAGGGTCTTAAACAGTTCATTTAGATGTAAACAGACTCACTAGGTTACTGTCATGGCTGTTGTCAGGGTCTTAAACAGTACATTTAGATGTAAACAGACTCACTAGGTTACTGTCATGGCTGTTGTCAGGGTCTTAAACAGTTCATTTAGATGTAAACAGACTCACTAGGTTACTGTCATGGCTGTTGTCAGGGTCTTAAACAGTACATTTAGATGTAAACAGACTCACTAGGTTACTGTCATGGCTGTTGTCAGGGTCTTAAACAGTACATTTAGATGTAAACAGACTCACTAGGTTACTGTCATGGCTGTTGTCAGGGTCTTAAACAGTACATTTAGATGTAAACAGACTCACCAGGTTACTGTCATGGCTGTTGTCAGGGTCTTAAACAGTTCATTTAGATGTAAACAGACTCACTAGGTTACTGTCATGGCTGTTGTCAGGGTCTTAAACAGTACATTTAGATGTAAACAGACTCACTAGGTTACTGTCATGGCTGTTGTCAGGGTCTTAAACAGTTCATTTAGATGTAAACAGACTCACTAGGTTACTGTCATGGCTGTTGTCAGGGTCTTAAACAGTACATTTAGATGTAAACAGACTCACCAGGTTACTGTCATGGCTGTTGTCAGGGTCTTAAATAGTACATTTAGATGTAAACAGACTCACTAGGTTACTGTCATGGCTGTTGTCAGGGTCTTAAACAGTACATTTAGATGTAAACAGACTCACTAGGTTACTGTCATGGCTGTTGTCAGGGTCTTAAACAGTTCATTTAGATGTACACAGACTCACCAGGTTACTGTCATGGCTGTTGTCAGGGTCCTCATCATCAGGGTGGAGTCTCAACAGGAAGTCCTTGAGTCCCGGGATCTCTGCGCGACGGACGGCGATCCCCAGGGTGCCTGTCAGGTACGGCATGAATTCAGGAGTCAGGAAGCCGGGAAACGTGGCCCAGGCGACACTGGCCATCCACTGGAGTCCGGTCAGGTTCTGCCTTATTACCTGTGTAGTTCAACACAATACACTATAGTTCTACTGTAGTCCAGTCAGGTTCTGCCTTATTACCTGTGTAGTTCAACACAATACACTATAGTTCTACTGTAGTCCAGTCAGGTTCTGCCTTATTACCTGTGTAGTTCAACACAACACACTATAGTTCTACTGTAGTTCTGTCAGGTTCTGCGTTATTACCTGTGTAGTTCAACACAATACACTATAGTTCTACTGTACTTCTGTCAGGTTCTGCCTTATTACCTGTTTAGTTCAACACAATACACTATAGTTCTACTGTAGTTCTGTCAGGTTCTGCGTTATTACCTGTGTAGTTCAACACAGTACACTATAGTTCTACTGTAGTTCTGTCAGGTTCTGCCTTATTACCTGTGTAGTTCAACACAATACACTATAGTTCTACTGTACTTCTGTCAGGTTCTGCCTTATTACCTGTTTAGTTCAACACAACACACTATAGTTCTACTGTAGTTCTGTCAGGTTCTGCGTTATTACCTGTGTAGTTCAACACAATACACACATTCAATCAGCCATAGCTCTAGAATGAAGGATCGCGGCCGCCCCCCCCCCCCCCCTCCCCCCATTTTACAGGACGGTGGCGGTCATGGAGAATATTCCATGATTTTTTAAAGGTACAGTGCCAGATTTCACTGGCAAGAGGACGGTAGACGGATTAATTAAATAACGAATTCCTGGCAGTGAATGAGTTAACAGCTAATTAACTGTTAGTGAACATACCTCGTCCATCATCTTCCTCATGTGTCCTCCCAGTTCAAACACAGCCACCACTCTGGCTGTAGAAGTCTTCATGACAGAGACGATCCTCTGCAGCTCTGCTGGGTCACCGTCTCCGGGCAGAACCTCTATGTAGGCCAGACAGGCCACACCAGACCGCTCCAGGTCAGCCTGGGACGGTAGAACAACCAGGGTTATAACCTCTATGTGGGCCAGGCCCAGACAGGCCACACCAGACCGCTCCAGGTCAGCCTGGGACGGTAGAACAACCAGGGTTATAACCTCTATGTGGGCCAGGCCCAGACAGGCCACACCAGACCGCTCCAGGTCAGCCTGGGAGGGTAGAACAACCAGGGTCAATGTTGTCGACTAAAACTATGACCACAAATGTTGGTCGACTACCTTTTTAAAGGAATAAAAAGTAAGCGGCAAACTATGACTAAATGTATTGACAATTTTGTCCAAAAAAATGAAGACTAGACTAAAATGTTAGGGAGGGACTAGAGGAAAAGAGATCCAGTAGAACTAAGTCATGGCATGGTAACTGTCCAAGAAGAGACAGGCTGTAGTTTCTATTAGCTTGGATTCCCCATCGATGATGTCACTGGTAGGCAGGTCACTGTACTGTCCGCAGCCCTCCAATGAGACACAGAGTGAGTAGACAGAAATGATGCCCAAGTCTTTCCCCCTTTTTTTCCTCCTCATTATTTCAATCATCATCTATATAGTCTGGTTCACTATGTAATTTTGTTGGATTTTTTTGAAGATTTGCAAAACTATACATTTTTGGAAAGGTTATTGTCTAAGGAATCAGAAAATCAATGTTGCCATTTGCCCAGATGTGTATACGGCGGCCATATTGGCAATTACAAAATGGCCACCCTAAAATGTACGTTTTTTAATATCTCGGCCTCTAAATAAGCTGGAACATTGATTTTAACTGCTAAACCTACATTTTCAGGGTCAAGGAATCCAATGGTGCAAGTTATTATTTCATTTTTTTTTATCATCCCATTGACATAATCCACCATATGGGTAAAAAACAGCACAGCCCAGGCAGTCAGTCAGATACTAACTGTTCTTTTTATTTATTTTAACTGTGAACTTTGGATGTTTGTGTAACCATATTAAACATCATGACATGTGTAATCATAGACAGTCTCTATGCATCATCATAATCATCATCATCATCATCATCACTTTCGTGCATCACAGCTTGGGAATCGTCATCGTTCTGGCACTGGCTGCTGCACTGACACATTTCAGTACAGGCTAAGTCCTTAGCTTTGCAGGAACATCTGCCAGAAGAACAGTCAGATTTACACTTGCATTGAACCATCTCAAGGATGGCCTTTGGAGCTGGGAGGACCTCTGTGGTCGTTGGTTTCAGCATGCCATCCAAGTGTTTGAAGTACCTATTTTGCAGGGGATCCAGCTGTGGATCCTGCAGAGCAATGGCTGCTTGTGCCCATGCCCTTGTTTGGACATGGACTCTCAAGATGTGCTGCTTCAGAGCTCCAGGTGTTGGAGGGAGCTTGTCACTTTCTGCCCTGTGTTTGCAGAACAGATGCCATCGCAGTTCAGGGATTGTCTTGATGTTGATACCCTTGTGTTGACAGCTCCAGTGTTGACAGCATTCCTTCTGTCACTTCTGCTTCATCCAAAAGCACTCCAGACCCAACTTTTCCCAGCCCGGATATATGGAACAGGCGTGCGGACGCCGAGGACGGGCCGACGGCAGGCGAGAGAGAGGCCTCCGGTCGGACACGGCCGGGCGGCCTGGCACCCTGGTGGTCCTCGGCGAGCCCAGGACGATCTGGGCTCGGCAGTGGCCCCCTCCTTTGAAATTCTCTCCCGGGACTATCGGCAACCTTTCCCAGCCCGGATATATGGACCAGCATGCGGACGCTGGGGACGAAACGCAGGCAGGCCGCCCCAGATTGCGGGCCTGCCGGCGGCCGCTAGTCGCTGCACTGTGACCCGGGAACCAGGCCGCCCCGAAGGCCGTGGAACCCACTACGTTCTGACCGATTGGCACTCGTAGCCCGCCTCTTGCAAGGGCCCCGCCGGCACCTTGTGTGCTTCGGCGGACGCTGCTTGCAGCCTGCGGGCCCAACCAGGCACGGAGGGACCACGTGCGGAGAGGCCCCGGCCTGTCCTCCGCACTCCTCCGCGGCCGACACCGGCCTAAAGAGACCGAGACGCCCCGTCTGCCCTAGTTGCCCTGCCACGGACCGTCCGAGGGCCCCCGCGGTCGGCCTCGCCTCGAGCCCCATCACGGGGCTCGGCAAGGAGATCCGTTTGCCACAGGGGCGCGCTCCGGAGACTCGTTTCTCAAACCCTGCGTGTGTCGCGTACCGACCAAACAGCTGCGAAACGGGCCATGGGCGCCGATCCCCCGTAACATCCTGTCGACCTGGGTAGAGGGCAAAGGAGGATGTGGCGACTGTCGCAGTGCGCGCCACCGCCGCCCCTCTCACGGGGGGCCTTGGCGGTCTCCGCGGACCGGCAACCCCACGGCGCGCGCCTCAGCTGGGCGCGCTCTCCGCGGCGGAACAGGAGGCCTACCTGGTTGATCCTGCCAGTAGCATATGCTTGTCTCAAAGATTAAGCCATGCATGTCTAAGTACAAACGGCTTGTACAGTGAAACTGCGAAAAGCTCATTAAATCAGTTATGGTTCCTTTGATCGCTCCTCAGTTACTTGGATAACTGTGGTAATTCTAGACCTAATACATGCAAACGGGCGCTGACCTTCGGGGATGCGTGCATTAATCAGATCCTAAACCCTCGCGGCGCGGCGCTCTCGGGCGCCGCATCGTCCGCTTTGGTGACTCTGGATAAACTCGGGCAGATCGCCCGCCCTCCGCGGCGGCGACGTGTCATTCGAGTGTCTGCCCTATCAACTTTCGATGGTACGCTACGTGCTTACCATGGTGACCACGGATAACGGGGAATCAGGGTTCGATTCCGGAGAGGGAGCCTGAGAAACGGCTACCACATCCAAGGAAGGCAGCAGGCGCGCAAATTACCCACTCCCGGCACGGTGAGGTAGTGACGAAAAATAGCAATCCAGGACTCTTTGGAGGCCCTGTAATTGGAATGAGTGGACTTTAAATCCTTTGACGAGGAGCCATTGGAGGGCAAGTCTGGTGCCAGCAGCCGCGATATTTCCAGCTCCAATAGCTTTAATATCTTAAAGTTGCTGCACTTAAAAAGCTCCTAGTTGGATCTCGGGATCGAGCTGACGGTCCGACGCCAGTCGAGTCACCGTCCGTCCCTGTCCCTGCCTTCCGGCGCCCCCCCCGATGCTCTGAGTGTCCTGCTTGGGGTCCGGAGCGTTTACTTTGAAAAGAATAGTGTTCTAAGCAGGCCCGAGTCGCCTGAATACCGCAGCTAGGAATAATGGAATAGGACCCTGGTTAATTTTTTTACTTCCTTGTTAACTTAAAACTTAAAAATTCTGTATCTAGGCTCCTGAGTACTTTTTTTTTCTCAATGAAACATCTGAAATAACTCTGGCATTCAATGTGTTAACTACTTTCGCGGCCCCGTGTGGTTGGCGACTAACTTCTTAGAGGGACAAGTGGCGTTCAGCCACACGAGAAGGAGCAATAACTGGTCTGTGATGCCCTTAGATGTCCGGGGCCGAAATTATTCCCCATGAACGAGGAATTCCCAGTAAGCGCAAGTCACCAGCTCGCGTTGATTAAGTCCCTGCCCTTTGTACACACCGCCCGTCGCTACTACCGATCGGATGGCTTAGTGAGGTCCTCGGACGGGCCCCGCCGGAGTCGGTCACGGCCCCGGCGGAGCGCTCGGAAGACGCCCGAACATGACTATCTAGAGGAAGTAAAAGTCGTAACAAGGTTTCCGTAGGTGAACCTGCGGAAGGATCATTACCGTTCTGTCCGGCACCCTCGCGCGGGGGTCTGGAATGCCTGAACATGCCACAACATAAAATAACAAATACAGTCTGAGGACAATGATTACTGGCCTTTTGTACAGTCACTGCAAATAAAATGCTTGCAACGGGAACTACTTGGTGTGTGGATCTACTCTCAAGTATAGTGTAAGCTACACTTTTTGATTCAGCACCCATCCTAGTAGTATTGGGATGTGCATGTCTTTGTAATAATTTCCTCAATTAATATCAGCCACAGTTTGATCATTTTGGACACACTTATGGAAGCTTAGAGTAGCAATAATACAAAAACAAAAATGTCTTTAAGAGTATCAGTGGTAAGTTAACATTTTATTTAATTTGAATGAGCAAGTGAAACATGTTTTTAGGAACAGCTGGAATATGAATTGATAAATGATTTTCTTATTTCAAAGATATTGCAAGAAAACAACCATATCTGGTCATTTTGGACTCAGTCATGCATCTAAGGGTTAATGTTGTAAAGTTTTGTAGCTTTATAATTACCACCATTGGATTCCTCGACACTGAAAATGTAGGTTTAGGAGTTAAAATCAATGTTCCAGCTTATTTAGAGGCCGAGATATTAAAAAACATACATTTTATGGTGGCCATTTTGTAATTGCCAATATGGCCGCCATATACACATCTGGGCAAATGGCAACATTGATTTTCTGATTCCTTAGACAATAACCTTTCCAAAAATGTATAGTTTTGCAAATCTTCAAAAAAATCCAACAACATTTTAAATCAAAGCATAAGGAACCAGACTAATACTACAATCCGCAAACTGGCTGTAGGAACGAAATGGGAACGAAGTGGAGGGAACGAAAAAACACAAAACTGCGCACTGCGCACTGCGCACTGCGCTTGCACCGCTGTTGCAAGATCGTGCGCGAGCAACAAGCAACCAGCTTCATGAAAAAACACAAAGCTGCACACTGCGCATGCGTCGATGCACTTTCTCTAACCAATTTACACCCACTTCACGCTTACAACACCTGGACATGGCAACACAACCCAACCTCACTCTCCGAGCCTATCAGCGTCGTCGCTCATCGTTCTGTGATTGACAGCAAAAGTTGGCCAATCAGGTGGCGAGTTCGAGTGAGCCCGAATGGCTCCGAGTGCAGCCTGAAAAAAGACGAACGGCAGCCATTGTTGTTTGTGCGAGTCAGGGTGCGAGTGCCTTCACTTCTTACTTTAGCTTATAAAACGCTCTCAAACTTCTTCTTTGAGGCCGGGAATTCACTTATAACATATCGTTTGGATAGAATTTAGTTGTTTCACTTCATATGTGTGGTCAATTAATCATGAAGGGACAGCCATACGCGCACACAGGGAGAGAGAGGGAGGGTGGGAGAGAGAGAATAGTTAGCCAAACACAGCGAGATAATTTTCGCTGACGGACAGAGAGAGACAGAGAGACATAGAGGGAGAGAGAGAGAGAGAGGAAGAGAGGGAGGGAGGGAAAGAGAGAGAGAGGGAACGAGGGAGGGAGAGAGAGGAAGACAGGGAGAGAGAGAGGGCCAGAGGGGAAAAAGAGAGAGGGACAAGGAGATGGAGAGAGAGGAAGGACGGCAGGATGCGATGCGCTGTTAAAAATGTTAAAACTTTTTTGGGGGAAATTTTTATCCCACGATTTTTGAACCCCAAAATAAGCGAGCCCTCGCTTATTTTTGCGCGGACGTAATTTGTTTGTCATTGTGGTGAATGTTGTGTGTGCTGCTGATGTTTGTTGTGTGAAGCTTAATGTCAGAGTGTTTGTGTTGGAGCGCCTCAGTGCTTTACATGATTTTGTACCCCCAAACGACATTTTCTTTGGGGGGGTTAGGGGGGGGGGGGGGTACTAGAATTCTGCCCGCTACGCGCGGGCAGAACTTCTAGTTATATACAATCAATCAATCATGTACAAGAATGTGTTGCCGTACCTTTAAGGATCTGGCAGCGCTGTGTCCATAAGCATCATCACTGACCACCAGGCCCACCCACATCCATCCAAACCTCTTCATGATGTGCTGCATGGCTCTGACCTGATGGTTAAACAATGACCTGATGGTTGAATAATGACCTGATGGTTAAACAATGACCTGATGGTTGAATAATGACCTGATGGTTAAACAATGACCTGATGGTTGAATAATGACCTGATGGTTAAACAATGACCTGATGGTTGAATAATGACCTGATGGTTAAACAATGACCTGATGGTTAAACAATGACCTGATGGTTAATGAATGACCTGATGGTTAAATCATGACCTGATGGTTAAACAATGACCTGATGGTTAAATAATGACCTGATGGTTAAATCATGACCTGATGGTTAAATCATGACCTGATGGTTAAACAATGACCTGATGGTTAAATCATGACCTGATGGTTAAATCATGACCTGATGGTTAAACAATGACCTGATGGTTAAATCATGACCTGATGGTTAAATCATGACCTGATGGTTAAACAATGACCTGATGGTTAAACAATGACCTGATGGTTAAACAATGACCTGATGGTTAATGAATGACCTGATGGTTAAACAATGACCTGATGGTTAAACAATGACCTGATGGTTAAACAATGACCTGATGGTTAAACAATGACCTGATGGTTAAACAATGACCTGATGGTTAATGAATGACCTGATGGTTAAACAATGACCTGATGGTTAATTAATGACCTGATGGTTAAACAATGACCTGATGGTTAAACAATGACCTGATGGTTAAACAATGACCTGATGGTTAAATAATGACCTGATGGTTAAATAATGACCTGATGGTTAAACAATGACCTGATGGTTAAACAATGACCTGATGGTTAAACAATGACCTGATGGTTAAATAATGACCTGATGGTTAAACAATGACCGGATGGTTGATGACCTGATGGTTAAACAATCACCTGATGGTTAATGAATGACCTGATGGTTAAACAATGACCTGATGGTTAAACAATGACCTGATGGTTAAACAATGACCTGATGGTTAAATAATGACCTGATGGTTAAACAATGACCTGATGGTTAATGAATGACCTGATGGTTAAATAATGACCTGTTGGTTAAACAATGACCTGATGGTTAAACAATGACCTGATGGTTAAACAATGACCTGATGGCTAAACAATGACTTGATGGTTAAACAATGACCTGATGGTTAAACAATGACCTGATGGTCAAACAATGACCTGATGGTTAAACAATGACCTGATGGTTAAATAATGACCTGATGGTTAAATAATGACCTGATGGTTAAACAATGACCTGATGGTTAAACAATGACCTGATGGTTAACACATCGAGTGCCATAAACGGTCCGGACCGTTTTTGACCCAATTCTATTTTTATACGAGTGGCCCACGTGGGGCGCTAAAACGAAACTTTGACATCACCCAAGGAGTTTCTGAGAAGAAGAGGCTGGATGTGGCTCCATGTCAAAAATCCTCCCGGTCGGCGTTTTCAATGTTATCTCCTTGACTAAAAGCTTAATATCTCCATTTCTTTTTAACGTGGTGGAAACGAGCCGTTTTCGATCGGCGATCACGCTGCAATGGAGGATCGCGTTGGAAATATTATTGTTCCAGGCGTTAGTCGGGACCCTCCGCCGTCTCGCACGCACGCTTTGTTTACATGCACTTCCGCGTCGGGGCTTCTACAGCACGAAACGTATAACGCAAGTGGATGGAAGAAATGCAGGCACTCAACGTATAATATTTTAATAAACCTCTGGCACCCAATGTGTTAAACAATGACCTGATGGTTAATGAATGACCTGATGGTTAAACAATGACCTGATGGTTAATGAATGACCTGATGGTTAAACAATGACCTGATGATTAACTAATGACCTGATGGTTAAACAATGACCTGATGGTTAAACAATGACCTGATGGTTAAACAATGACCTGATGGTTAAACAATGACCTGATGGTTAAACAATGATCTGATGGTTAAACAATGACCTGATGGTTAAATAATGACCTGATGGTTAAACAATGACCTGATGGTTAAATAATGACCTGATGGTTAAATAATGACCTGATGGTTAAATCATGACCTGATGGTTAAACAATGACCTGATGGTTAATGAATGACCTGATGGTTAAACAATGACCTGATGGTTAAATAATGACCTGATGGTTAAACAATGACATGATGGTTAAACAATGACCTGCTGGTTAAACAATGATCTGATGGTTAAACAATGATCTGATGGTTAAACAATGACCTGATGGTTAAATAATGACCTGATGGTTAAACAATGACCTGATGGTTAAATCATGACCTGATGGTTAAACAATGACCTGATGGTTAATGAATGACCTGATGGTTAAATAATGACCTGATGGTTAAACAATGACCTGATGGTTAATGAATGACCTGATGGTTAAACAATGACCTGTTGGTTAAACAATGACCTGATGGTTAAATAATGACCTGATGGTTAAACAATGACCTGATGGTTAAATAATGACCTGATGGTTAAACAATGACCTGATGGTTAATGAATAACCTGATGGTTAAACAATGACCTGATGGTTAAACAATGACCTGATGGTTAAACAATGACCTGATGGTTAAACTTTAGTACCTGAAGTTAACACAATACTACATCATGGACAGGTTTGTGTGTATTAGTACCTGAAGTTAATACAATACTACATCATGGACAGGTTTGTTTGTATTAGTACCTGAAGTTAATACAATACTACATCATGGACAGGTTTGTGTGTATTAGTACCTGAAGTTAACACAATACTACATCATGGACAGGTTTGTTTGTATTAGTACCTGAAGTTAACACAATACTACATCATGGACATGTTTGTGTGTATTAGTACCTGAAGTTAACACTACATCATGGACAGGTTTGTGTGTATTAGTACCTGGAAGGCGTCACTAGGGATGGTTCTGAAGAAGGAAGGGAACTGTTGACGGTCACTCAGACACGAGCAGGTGGCAAAAAAACTGACCTGACAAATGTACACAATATTATGTAATATATTAATTTATAAAAATAACTGACCATCAAAAGTATACATATATAAGTACAGATTACTTACCAGAGGTACTTCGTACAGACCTAGTATACTCGACATGTATTCATATAAGTATTTAGTGCTGTCAAAGTTAACACGTTAGTGACACGTTAATGCATGACCGAATTAACGGCGTTAATATTTTTATCGCATTAATCACTTCCTGATCTGAACACTCCCTCTGCACATCTGAACCAATCCCAGCAATTAGGGGGCGGGATGTTAAGGATCACACTGGCTTGGGATTCACTTATATGGCCATCTCAACCAATCACAGCGAATGGAAACGTAAGCCGTGCTACCCAAGCCGTGCTACTCATACGCTGAGTTGATGGTGCCCGGGATCGAACCCATGACCTTGTAGTCTAAAGGCGAGAGCTCTACCGACTGAGCTACCCGGACACAAAGGAGTATATATGTTACAGGTAGATTGGCATTCCAGGTAGATTGGAAAATAAGCGCTTGTTTTCACCGCCCGTCCGCCCCCCAGGCAATTCTGTAGAACCAACGCCAGAGGGCAATGCAAGCCACACATGAGTCCCACACCACACACGCACGCATGCACACGCGCACAAACGAGCACGCACGCACACACGCATACACGCACATGCACGCGCGCGCACACACACCCGCGAACAAGGGGGTGAGCCTGAGGAGGCGGGGCTGGCGGGCTATGTTAGTGCAGTGAGTGGCAGTTGGGGCAAACGCAGTCCCCACAACATCATTTACGATTGTGTGCCTATCGGTACATAACTCGGACGGCGCTTAGTCGACTAGGAGACCATCGGCCGGTCGTCGCGGGCACTCGCGCCTGGAGGCGCTCGGGCGCGACTCCTTGGCCTCAAGGTCTCCTTAGTCGGCGCGCCTCCGTCATGGTCCAAAACTATACTTTATCGGCAGAAAAAAATAGTCCGCGGTTGTTTGAAAAAGTAATGTCCCGAGCGGGAGTCAAACCCAGACTCCCAGTGGTAGAGGATGGGGAGTTCAATGATTATCGAAGTGCGCCACTGAGGCTGGTATGTATGTATATTCATGTTGTCGTTGTCGTCGTCCTCGCATCGCAGCCCCGCCCCGAGCCTAAAAACAAGCGCTCCACTTCCAATCTACCTGGAATGCCAATCTACCTGTGACATATATATATATATATATACATATAAGTACAGATGGTTGGGATGGTTGGGAGCGCCATGAAGGACGGCCGCATCCGTACGCGCTCCGTAACATCGCAACGTTTTTCCATCTTTTTAGTATTCTTTAGCCTTCTCTTTTTTCCCTACACCGTCGCGTGTCTAAGGAGTTATGACAGACAAGCACTTATGGACATCAGCACAGCGATTACACACAGAATTCCGGACTTTTTTGCCGAAAACCTTCCACTCGGCTGGGTGGGGGGAGGGGTCCCCTTTGTTCCAGCTGGATCAACAACAAACCCAAGGCGACGAAAAAGACCCGGACGACGAGGTACAAGAGCGGGTCTCCTCGTAAGAACAACAAAACGTGGATATAAACCTGCACTGCCTTCAATCCTGCTAGCGCGTTAGATCTCTGTGTGAATCAAGAACAGTGACCACTATGGACGACTTACTAGCGCGCGTAAAGTATAACAGTGAGACAAGGAACACGTCCATTGTTGTGCTAACAGAGACGTGGCTAACGGAGTTAGCATCTGATTCTTCTATCACTCCTCCTGGCTTCACCGCGTATAGGAAGGACAGAGACCCTGTACTGAGCGGTAAGCAACGTGGGGGGGGAGTTTGTGCCTTGATCAACAACAACTGGTGCAAAGATGTTAAAATCCTAGATAGTCACTGCTCACCAGACCTTGAACTTTTAATCATAGCCTGCCGTCCTTTCTACCTACCACGTGACTTCAGCATTGTGATTGTAGCCGTTGTTTACATTCATCCTGGAGCTAATAAGGACACAGCTATGAGGGAATTACACCAGGCGATCAGTGCACAAGAAAATCGCCACCCGGACTGCGCAGTCATCTGCCTAGGCGACTTCAACCGGACAGACCTAAAAAAGGTCTTTCCCAAATTCCACCAGCATGTCGCCTGCAGTACCCGTGGTGACAATATTCTTGACCACTGCTACACGCCCTTCAAGGATGGATACAAAGCTCTCCGCCGCCCACCGCTAGGAAGCTCTGACCACGACGCCATCCAGCTGCTACCTGCCTACAAACAGAGGCTAAAAAGGGAGCCGGTCTTTGAGAAGGAAATCCGAATCTGGTCTGAGGACACAGACGCTATGCTACAATCCTGCTTCTACCAGACTGACTGGGGGATGTTTAAGAACGCCGCTGGGAATAACATCAACGACTCAGTCACTGGCTTTATCAGCAAGTGCATAGATGACATAGTCCCAAAAAAGACAGTTCGGATCTATCCCAATCAGAAACCATGGATGGACAGCGGAGTACGTGCACATCTGCATGAACGGGATGCTGGTTTCAAATCTGGCGACGTGGAAACGCGCAACACGACGCGCGCGGCCCTAAACAGCGCCATCAGGAAGGCGAAAAAGGCCTACACAAAAAAGATGCAAGACAAACTCAGCAATGGCGACATCAGGAGCACATGGCAGGCAGTACACACCTTGACAGACTGCAAAACAAGAACCAGAAGCGAGGTGAACCCGCCTGCCTCCCTCCCCAACGAACTGAACACTTTCTACTGCCGGTTTGAGATCAGCTCCAACCGCGGCAGCCAAGCGGGGCCATCAGCAGCACCAGCAGAGAAGAACCCTCTAACCATCTCGGAGAGAGAAGTACGTACAGCCTTCACACGGGTCAACATCCACAAGGCAGCCGGACCTGATGGGATTCCAGGCCGGGTCCTTAAGACATGTGCAGACCAGCTGGCGGGTGTCTTCGCTGACATCTTTAACCTCTCCCTCTCCCTGGCTGTGGTCCCTGCAGGGTTCAAAATGTCAACCATTGTGCCCATTCCCAAAAAGGCCAAAGTGACATGCCTGAACGACTGGAGACCTGTTGCTCTCACCCCGATCGTCAGCAAGTGTTTCGAGAAACTGGTGAGGGAATACATCAGCTCCACGCTACCTGCCTCGCTGGATCCGTGGCAGTATGCATACCGCAAAAACAGATCCACCGACGACGCTATTGCCATGACTCTCCACACCGTCCTCTCGCACATGGACAACAAGCTGCTGAAGGACAAATATGTACGTATGCTGTTCGTGGACTACAGCTCAGCATTCAACACCATTGTCCCAGCAATACTTGACAAAAAGCTCAGACACCTAGGGCTAAACACAAGCATGTGCGACTGGATACAGGACTTCTTGTCCAACCGACATCAGGTGGTGAGAATGGGCAGCATCACATCCGACCCCCTGACCCTCAACACCGGAGCACCCCAGGGATGCGTGCTGAGCCCTCTCCTCTACTCCCTGTACACGTATGACTGCATAGCCACACATGTCTCCAACACCATCATAAAGTACGCGGACGACACAACAGTGATAGGCCGAATCGTCAACAACGACGAGTCTGACTACAGAGAGGAGATCAAATCACTGGCACACTGGTGCCGCGAGAACAACCTCTCTCTTAACGTCGACAAGACCAAAGAACTGATCGTGGACTTCAGGAGGCCGCGGAGAGACCATGCGCCCATCCTCATCGACGGTGCTGCAGTGGAAAGGGTCAGCGAGTTCAAGTTCCTCGGAGTACACATCGAGGAGGACCTCAAATGGGAGACGCACTCCACACACGTGAGGAAAAAGGCTCAGCAGCGACTGTACTGGCTCCGCCGCCTGAAGAAGCTCGGAGTAGGACGTCGCATCCTCAGGCTGTACTACAACAGTTCTGTTGAAGGCATCCTAACAGGCTGTGTCACGGCCTGGTATGGGAACTGCACTGCCCGAGAAAAGATCAGCCTACAACGAGTAGTGCGATCGGCAGAGCGGATAATGGGAATCGAGCTCCCAGCGATCCAGGAACTGTACAAAAAGCGGTGCGTGGTCAAAGCCAAGCGCATCATCAAGGACAAGCACCACCCAAGTCACAGACTGTTCAACCCCCTACAACGACCACGACCGGGCAAGGGGCTCTAGCACAGTATCAAGAGTTCCACCACCAGGTTTTGGTGTAGTTTCAATCCAGCTGCTGTCAGAATGCTGAATGGGGCATAAGCCTGGATGAGTTCAGCAGCCTGACAGCAGGCGGCGCAGACTTTTCTGGCTCTTCCTGAACACACCTGTGGATTATACCAGGGACAATGACTTGGACTTTAGCCCCCCCCTCGGACACACCTGTGGACTACACCAGGTACAAATGACTTTTTGTTGCACTCCCTCATGGAGCTACTTGCGGATTATACTAGGGTCAGTCCACTCTAGGTGGACACGCACTGACCTTTTGCACCTTAATCCCTTGTATAACGCACTGACTTTTTTTGGGTCTTTTTTTTTATTGTGCTCTTTTTCCTCTAAGCACCTTAACGTCCATTGTCTATCATGCACAGTATAAGTATAACATGCACAGTATACAATACATTGCTGCTATGCTCAGGCACCTTAGTTTAGTTTTTTTAGTTTTTTTTATTATCTCAGGTAATTTGTAAATATGTAGATAACTTGTCTGGCCTTCTGTTGCTCTCTTGTTTTGATCTCCTTCCCACCTGCCCCCCACCCTCTTCTTCTCCCCCCCCCCCCCTCTTCTTTCTATGGAAACCAACGTTGCGATGGGAACGATGTACAAAAAAGAATTTCACCCACTTTTTTACCTTGTAAACCTGTGATGTGACAATAAAACTGATTCTGATTCTGATTCTGATTACTTACCAGAGGTACTTGGAACAGCCCTAGTATACTGGACATGGCGATGGCCTGCGTTGACGACTCCGGTCCCACCACTCCCAGCACCGGAGGGGAGCCGGCACAGTTTTCGTCCAATTGGACACGCTCCTCCCTGCCGCTGACCAATGAGACGGCGGCTTTGAAGCCGACGCCCAGCACGTTGCAGCAGGTGTCGAGGAGGCGGTACCCCAGCGTCACGTTGGGCAGGAGGACGGGGTCTCTGTTGATCTCCTCCACGGCAAACGCCATGACCTGTGACCTCCTGAACCCTAGGACGTTAAATCTACACATACATTGCTCATTAATATTACTAATTACTCATTACATACATTGTATCTAGCACCAGTAAACATAGATCTATAACACCAGTAAACATAGATCTATAGAACCAGTAAACATAGATCTATAGGACCAGTAAACATAGATCTATAACACCAGTAAACATAGATCTATAGCACCAGTAAACATAGATCTATAGCACCAGTACACATAGATCTATAGCACCAGTAAACATAGATCTATAGCACCAGTACACATAGATCTATAGCACCAGTAAACATAGATCTATAGCACCAGTAAACATAGATCTATAGCACCAGTAAACATACGATGTTCGCGAGATCTTCCGTCAAGACGGAGCCCACTTACACTAGGAGACCATGTGTATGCCATTTGTGTACATTTAGTCTCTAGTGGCTAACAATATTTGACTATACCCACAATACTAATTAACTAGAAAAAGTGCTCAGGTCTCCGCCAGGTCAGGTAGGTTATTGTGGCCTCCTGGTGGCGCTATAATAGGCCAATGTGAAAAGGGTGGCATTTCTTCCTCGGCCTAGTGGGAATGTGCGTGCAAATTTTCACGGAAAACGCACGCCGCGTTCATGATTTCAGACATTTTGTTCAAAACGGACCAATCCTGCAAACTTTGGAAGTCAACCTTAGCCAATCAGGATGGAATATGAAATATCGGACAGATGCGTCTTGATCACATGACTATAGAGATACTGTGTACCGATTTGCGTGATGTTTGGATAAAATCTGAAGGATTAATATCCAAAAATGTATTTGACATAAGTCGGCCTCCTGGTGGCGCTGTAGAAAGCAGATGTAAAAAATGCAGTGCAGATGTTTTTCCTTGGCCTCTAGGGAGTAGGCGTGCAAAGTTTCACGCAGATCGGTGCAGTTATAGTTAAAAATGCAAATCGGCCTGTTATAGCGCCACCATGAGGCTGATGTGAAAAGTTTTAAGTGCCATTTCTTCCTCGGCCTAGTGGGAATGTGCGTGTGCAATTTTATGGAAATGGCAAGCTGCGTTCATGATTTGAGGCAGTTTGTTCAAAATGGACCAATCCTGCAAACTTTGGATGGTAACCTTAGCCAATGAGGATGGAATATGGGAAATCGGACAGATCAGGGTTGATCACATGACTATAGAGATACTGTGTACCAATTTGCATGAGGTTTGGTTAAAAACTGTAGGAGTAATGGGAAAAAATGGGTTTTGCACAAATCGGCCTCCTGGTGGCGCTATAACAGGCCCATGTGAAAAATTTGAGGCAGAGGTTCTGAATTGGCATCCAGGGAGTGTGTGTGCACAGTTTCGCAGCGACCGGGCCAACGGTGCCGGAGATTTGGTGGTAACACAGAGACGGACACACGGACACACGGACGGACGGACAGGGGCGAAAACATACTCTCTCGCCATGCCTTTCGGCCTGGCGGAGACAATGAATAGTACTTATTATATCCACTATGACCTACAATGTACAATGTAGACATTCAACAGTAAACAAGGTAAACACATATTTAACAGTGTTACTGAACAAACACTCTATAGGGGTAGGCAACCTTAGGCACGGTGCAAACATTGATACAGGAGGGTGATCACGGGCATAAGTGTGAGAAAGGTTTTTTCTTTTGAAATCAAATATAAAAAGTGTAATCAGTTAAATTAAGTCCCCTCACATCTACAAATTACATCCTGCATATAATTCTACATTCATTCAAACAGATAACTCTGACTGGGGAGAGAGTCTGGGACATATGTGTCTAATGATCATTACACCCTGAAAGAGAATGGTTCTAAAGAATAAGAAAAAGAGGGAAAAGCAAGGCTTTATGCACACCTGACCTGATCAGAGATGGTGCATAGGCAGGGATCAGATGTCTAGAACACAGTAAAATGACCTGCACACCGTCTGCACTTTGCACCATAAGGACAACGTTATTTAGGCTAAATAAATGTGTCCTTATTGTGCAAAGTGTAGACGCCGGTGTAGGTCATTTTATTGTATTAAATAAGAAGACTAGTTGGAAATATTTTCACAATTTTGATGTGATGTCATAATTAAACTTCATGTTGATATGGCACACTGACTATCAAGAAAATGTAAACATTGTACTTCATGTCAAAAAGGTTGCCAACCCCTGCTCTATAGCAATGATTACTATCATGATATAAATCTTTAACTTTTTAACAAAAAACATTCAGTTTAACCCCCCCCCCCCACACACACACAACACAAATAAATTAAAACAAAAATAATAAAATCAATCACTCATTGCACCTTCAAATATGTATCTTTGTAGAAACATACAGCATGCTGTCAATCAAAATAAGTTCCCTGTTCTCTGTGTTTTGTGTCCGTCAGGTAGAAACCCTGTATGTCCAACTGTTGCTTTTTCAGTAAATGTAAAAAAAAAAAGCAGATATACAAGCTCAAAGCGCGAGAAGATTTGAGCTAATCTTTGAATATATATATCAATAATATTTTTAACTCAAATCTTTGCTTCTGGAGGATTCTACAAATGTCTTCTAAATCCGAATTTTTGGGGAAAAACGTTTTCATGTCAATGACCCCCAAAAATGATATGTATTTGGCCGTGGACCCCCATCTCAAAATATGTTGTTCCAGGTGTAGTGAAGTGAGCTGGGATTGAACCCGAGGCTCCCACTCGACAGTCCGAATTGTTACCAGTCATGCCAACAGGGCTGAGCCCGATTGGCAGGTCTTTTGCACGCCCCTTCTGGCTACTATGACTGTGGGGGCTACAATCACCCCCCTGATCTTTGGAGCGCGTCCTCGCGCTTCGCACTTCACGCCGCGGACCACCGTATACGACGTCCCTCATGTTCCTCACGCAAGGATATTACGCTCCTCGTCCTGCCGACTACGCCAGATTGTAGTGAAGTGCAGTGAGCTGGGATTGAGGCTCCCATTCGCCAGTCCGACGTGTTACCAGTCATGCCAATAGGGCTGAGCCCGATTGGCAGGTCTTTTGCACGCCGGTACTGGCTACTATGACTGTGGGGGCTACACAGGGACCCTCCAGAAGCAAAGATTTGAGTTACAAGCTTGTAGATCTGCTATTTTTTTTTGAATAGCCCAAATAAATCTTAAAATGACACAGAGATGCATTTCCCGGATTGAATGTTTTAAGGTAAGTCATGCTAGCTGCTAGCTGTTAGCTCACCCGTAGCAGATGGGTTCCTGTGGCCTGGAGGTGAAGCTCAGTTCAGGATAGAACGGAACCCAATGGATGGGAAACAGACCCCCCAGCACCAAGTCACCTGACTTCACAACACACACAGCAAGGCTACCATTATAGTTGTATATATTTATCTTGATTTTAAACCATAGATCTGCTAACAAGGGGTCAGGGACCCCCGCCATAAGTGTGATTGGAACTACATTAACCACTTGAACCCCAGCATCCCTATTCATTCGCTGAACATTTGCAGATCTACGAGCTCACAACCTTGTGAACTCATAGATCTGCTATGTGAGCTTGTAGATCTGCTATTTTCGGCTAAGAGGTTTGGTGTAGAGAGTAAAACCGAGCGAACCAAGTATAGCGCCAAAGGTCAAGCTGATACTAAAGTAATACTAAAGTAATACTAAAGTAATACTAAAGTAAAGCACATTTCAATAACGAGGCGACTCAATGTGTTTTAAACAGAACAACAAGCAAAAGAAACACAATAATAACATTATTAAATGACATTAGCACACACACACACACACACACACACACACACACACACACACACACACACACACACACACACACACACACACACACACACACACACACACACACACACACACACACACACACACACACACACACACACACACACACACACACACACACACACACACACAGTTGTTTTCAGGAGGACAAAAAGGGGGGAGAGAAAGGGACAAAGAGAAAAACAGAACAAAACATGTCAGAGATTAGTCAAGACATTTCATACATAAACCTAAAACATACATACTACATACATACATACATACATACATACACACACACACACATACCTACATACATACATACATACATACATACACACACACACACACACATACCTACCTACATACACACATACACACACCTTGTGGAATCTGTTGACCTCAAACTGGGCCTGGATGTCACAGGAAGACCAGGCTATAAGAAGGACAAAACATAGAAGAAAACAACTGTATCATAGCTTTGATTGATTGATTGAAATTTTTATTAGGCAAAAGAATGTAAAACAACACAGTTACATTTATAATGCTTTTGTCTAAAAGGTCCGGCCAAAAAAGTCCTTGCGGACTTGTTTCCGTTGGGGTCCTTGAGTTAATTTCATAGACATATATAGTAGCAACCAAACAGTTCAAAAATCAACATGAAAATACAGATAATACAGAAAAAATACCACTATGTACAAAAAAAGCATTCTGACATTTTGACTGTTTTCAAGTTCAGTTTAGTTTAAATGTCATGTTTAAACCGGGTAGTTAGTTTATATGTCGGCAATTTGTCACAGTTTTTCCAGCACGTTATTTTCGTTGCCCCAGACTACCCATACCCCTACACTCAGGACTAAAAATGCTAAATGATCAAAACTGGAGACTCCAGATATGTAATGAATGAAGAACTGAAGCTCCATTTCAAATAGTGAAAATAGCCGATATCTCACAATAATAGTAGGCTATTAAAAGACACACAAAATAATAAAAGATAAAGACTGAATGATAAATGCTGAACATGAATAATAACCTTGTACATCAGAGGATGAGCATAACAACATGCATGTCAGGAACATGTGTGTGTGTGGAATAGTCTTCATGTCTCTGACCTCCACCCCTCTCCTCCCTCCCCTCTCCTCTCCTCTCCTCTCCTCTCCTCTCCTCTCCTCTCCTAAACACTGTGTCCAGCGCTGGGTTTTATACCCACTGCTGTGATGTGCACGCACACACTTGCACATGCACACAAACCCACCCACTCACCCCCGCACACACACACCCCCTGTGCCACCCTCACACACACACACACACACACACACACACACACACACCCTGTGCCACCCTCACACACACACACACACACACACACACACACACACCCCCTGTGCCACCCTCACACACACACACACACACACACACACACACACACACACACACACACACACACACATGGAGTATTGGTTTTATTTGTAGGCACATATGACTGTAACATCGCTATATTTTAAATGGAAATATGACACTTTTGACTCCACTACATTTCTATTTCTACCCAAACTTACCAAAGATATATTATGAAATGACCGCCTATTAAGCCCTATCTCAAATATTGTGAAAATAGCTGATCTACAAGTTCACATACAATCCTTTCATATGCATCTCTGCATTTGTCCTGTAATGCACTGCTTCTCAATGTCAACATGTCAATATCAACATAAGAGTATTTCTGCCCCGTTTTATAACTAGCTATTTGAAAAAAGCAGATCTACAAGCTCACAACGTGTCACATCATGACGCGTTGTGAGCTTGTAGATCTGCTATTTCAAGTCAAGCTAAGTCAAGTCAAATGTATTTATATAGCACATTTTAAAAACAACAGCAGCTGATCCAAAGTGCTTTCAAAACAAGAGCAAAAAATAGACCTTAGTCTATTCACAAAGTAAAGTAAAGGCATATAAAATAGCAGTTGCAAACAGCAACAAAACAAATAGAAACAAAGCAGTAACAACCAACAACAGACAACAGACAATGACCTCAAACTGTGTTAAAAGCTAGAGTAAAAAGGTGGGTCTTCAAGTTTGGATTTAAAAATGGGGCTTATCTTGATGTGAGATTATTCCAGAGTATAGAAAGCTCTACTTACACTCATGTGGGGACCAGTGACATCACAGGCAGGGCCAAACTGGGCCAAACTGGGCCAAACTGGGCCACTCCCCCCCGCCCCCCCCCCCACACCACACACACACACACACACACACACACACACACACACACACTCTTGAAACATTTATTTATGTCCACACAAGATGTAAAAAGGACAAACACTGCCAGTGCAGTCAGATAAAGGGAAAACAGCCTGTTACAAAGTGCATGTAAGGCAGAGCATTGTTACATACAAAACAAAAGATGGCATACTTGTCGAACACAGCGGACAACAATCATGGGTAAAGGAAACAACGCCTCCTCCAAATTGAGAGGCTTCCTATAACAGCTGATATTGAGCAGTACCTTGCTAACTGTTTAGCCCTCCTTTTGGAGAGGCCGGCCATTTGCAGGCCCCTCACAACCAACTTGTGGCCTAGACTACCAAAGATAAAAAAAACAAAAGTTTACATCTGTAGCCTAGCTGAGAGATGGTCTGCTCTAGCTGATGATATTGTAGCACTTTGGTTAGGAAGGGTTAGGAAAAAAATTATCATTGCAGCTTTGAAATAAAAGGTGAAAAAGAAAGTATCAAGTACCTGCATGTCAGCAGACTCCATCTGATTCCTGTGTCTTCAGTCCATATAATCCTGTTCAGAATGTCCTCATGTTTCAGTAACGTGTCTCTTATTGATGAGACACGGTTCATGGACATCATTCAACATGAAATAATGTGTTATTTTAGGATGAAGTTTGTCTGGAAAGACTCTCTCTGACCAGACAACTACAAACACTCTTTCACACTCTGCCCCGTCACTTCCTGTTCCTCTTACATCACTTCCTGGAGGAACTATACCTGTTATCACTCAGGTACTCAACAGTACAGTACTCATTACTTTACCTCTGTGGTGTAAAGTAACTAAGTACATGTACTCAAGTAATGTAGTTACTTTGTAGATTTTGATTATTATTACTAAACATACATTAACCAACTTCAGCCCTTTATACATTTCGGCCATTTGAAAATAGCCGATCTACAAGCTCACAATGCGTCGCGATGCGACGCATTGTGAGCTTGTAGATCGGCTATTTTCTAAAGATTGCAGTGTTCTGCATTTCAATACAGCAATGCACTGCTATTAAAAAAAATACCTTTTGAATACTTGGAGTATTTTCTCTGAGTATATGCTTTGTGGAATTAAGCATCTGTTTAATAAAGGTATTAATGTTACACTGATGACTATCTCTTCAAATAAACAATTAAAATCAGAGTCTGATTAAGCGAGTCATTGAAGCGTGTGTTGTTTAATGAAGTGTTATTGTTAGTGTTTCAACCTTGTGCTGTTTAAACATCCTCTAAGGACTGAGTTCATTAAAAACATGTTCATTAAAAACATGTTCATTAAAAACATGTTCATTAAAAACATGTTAAAAAATAAATAAAGATGTTTGTGTCGCTGCCTGTACAGATGACATCACTCACCTTAGGGTCCACAGACCTATATTGGTCTGTAACTCTGAGAGTGTACACATGGAACCAAATGGACCCTTACAGGTCTGTAACTCTGAGAGTGTACACATGGAACCAAATGGACCCTTACAGGTCTGTAACTCTGAGAGTGTACACATGGAACCAAATGGACCCTTACAGGTCTGTAACTTTGAGAGTGTACACATGGAACCAAATGGACCCTTACAGGTCTGTAACTCTGAGAGTGTACACATGGAACCAAATGGACCCTTACAGGTCTGTCACTTTGAGAGTGTACACATGGAACCAAATGGACCCTTACAGGTCTGTAACTCTGAGAGTGTATGTGGTATCTGATTCTGAACCACTGACTTCACTATGTTTTGGTAAAGGTTCTACTGCACTTTTAGTTGCCAACAACACCATATTGTAGTTAAGAAGATTTTCCAGAGGTGTGTATGAATGGTTGTAGAATGAATTTGAGGCATCACTCCAGTCAGTGAGGTTTCTTGCATCCGATTTATTTCATAGTACAAACAGAATTCCTATGGACCCCAAGGTCCCTCAGCCCCCCCCACAGCCTCACGGCTTGGAGTGGCACACACAGTTAGTTACATTTCAGTCTATCTTTATAGCAGTGAGATCTAAAGAAGGTACATGTGTGGGTGTGTCAGCCCTGAAAAGTGAGACCCCACCTAGACAAACAATAGATCACACTTTGAATCCCTGATTCGATTTGCAACTGTATGAGGCAGGAAGGGGGGATGGAGACAGACCTTCTGTCTCCCCATTTGGGAATGCTAATTCCACCCCCCACCCGGCTAGGGCCATCAGCCACCTCTCTGAATAAGCTCTCCTGTCTGTACAGGCCAAAGTAGACTTGTGAAGTTAAATAATGCTAACAAATGTGTATGTTATGTTATGAAATATACCACATGTACACATGGAACCAAATGGACCCTTACAGGTCTGTAACTCTGAGAGTGTACACATGGAACCAAATGGACCCTTACAGGTCTGTAACTCTGAGAGTGTACACATGGAACCAAATGGACCCTTACAGCAGGGACGGCGCCAGGGGGGGTCTTGGGGGGGCACAAGCCCAATTTTTAAGAAAAAATATTTATGGAATAAATAAATCAAATATATATAAATATGTGAAAAATAATTGACTGACTTCTATGTTACCGAATGATGGATCATGATGATAAATGATCTCTTTGCTAGCCTACGCGTTGCGTTGTGTGATGTTGTTTCAAGGTCTCTTGTGCGCTTACCCGGTAGCCCAAACCCATAGAGAGAGAGAGTTATGACACGCTTTGATCTCGCCTCAGAGCGGGCTGCTTTGGGCTCTGCAGCCTGTAGTTCCAAACAATGGAACTTCCTCATTGAGATACACAGAGCATTTCCGCATTCCCATAGACAGGGCATTTCCGTATTATTCCCATTCTTACAAGTCGTTGTCACTCTCATATACTATCACGCTGGCTAACCTGGCAGGCTTAGCCTTGCCCATGATTGGTTTGTGATTACAACAGATGGTTTCGAAAAAAGCTGTGGGAAGTTGAAGGTGGATTGAAAACTGAAGCCCCATCACAACAACAACACGTTCTAGTGCACGTTTAAGCTTAAGTGTGTTACTAGTAGTAAATGTAATTGAACGACATCATGGACATTAGAACATTTCTAATCCCGAAAAAGCGATGTGAGAGTGGAGGATGATGACGGCGGGGGAATTCATCATTTTTTTTTTGGATAATAAATCGGTAAAATCAGGCAAAAATGTGAATTAAATAATGTAACCCCTAACCTAACCCTAACCCTAACCCTAAAACCGAGATAAAGTACCAAAACCCGCCCGAACCCGCACATTTTTAGACCCGAACCGGGCCGAAACCGCAAAAAAAAAACGCGCCCCCCGCTGGAAAAAAGTCAGCCCCCACATAGCCCCCCCTGACAGGAATTCTCTGGAAGCCGTCACTGCCTTACAGGTCTGCAAACTCTGAGAGTTAGCGGGTCCATTTGGTTCCATGAGTTACACTCTCAGTTCTGGGG
>NC_137626.1:1857247-1859747 GCF_963280865.1 Gymnoscopelus braueri
AGAGAGAGAGAGACAGAGAGAGAGAGAGAGAGAGAGAGAGAGAGAGACAGAGAGACAGAGGGGGCGGGGGGGTTGCCAGGTTTTTGCGCTTACAGTATTGATTGATTGATTGAATATTTTATTGGCAGAAAGTACAGTTAAAACACTTTGTCTAAAAGGTCCGTCCAAAAAAGTCCTTGGTCTTGTTCCATTGAGGTCCTTGTATTCAATTCATAAACATATAATATTCATAGACAGGGTTGCTTATTGCTCTCACAGAATAAATGGCAACACTAGAAGTGTTGAGGAGAAAAGTAAACATGTGGATTTATGATGAGACAGAAAATAGCATGTTTTCAACTAGAAATGATGAATTTAGGAGATGTTTGGACGTTGGAGGACCATCTATTGTGAGTACAGAATGTTTCATGTGCATGGCCGCCGTGCCTGAGTAAAGTGCAAAAGTATAAAATTGACTTGTAATATATGTATCAAAAGTAAAAGTAGGCCTACTCATCATGCAGAATGTCCCATTTCAAGTTTTCAAATGTATAAAAATCTTTTGAAATAGCAGATCTATGTAGATCTCTGTGAGCTGTAGATCTCAGCCCCTATATAGGCTACCTTTCGGCCATTTGAAAATAGCCATCTACGTTGCATCACGATGTAAAATTGTGAGTAAAAGTACTCACAAGGACTGGAGTACTTTTACTTTTGGTACTCAAAGTACATTTTTATACCAATACTTTTGTACCTTTACTGAAATACATTTTGAATTTACTTTTACTTGTAATGGAGTATTTCTACATTGCAGTTTCATACTTTTACTTAAAGGGATATTTCACTTTCAAAAAAACTTTTATCGTCTACTCTGGCTTTTGTGAGCCCCCAGACCGTTTTTAAGTTGCTTGATTCAGTATTTAGATATTTGATATTCATTTTGTCAGACACGCCCCCTTCCTATATAAACCCATTATAACTTCTAACTCCATTTTTAACATGTTAGATTCATCAAAACACCCGTCCTTGCTTCTGGTGACTCATTCTGCCCTCCTAATACGCGAGGTGGCCGTGTTTTTTTCGATTACTTTTTTCATTTATTTATTTTATTTTTTAATTGTATTGAATTCTTTTCATTTTTTCATTTTCCAAAAATGAAAAGAATTCAATACAATAAAAAAATAAAATAAAATAAATGAAAAAAGTAATCGAAAAAACACGGCCACCTCGCGTATTAGGAGGGCAGAATCTAACATGTTAAAAATGTAGTTTGAAGTTATAATGGGTTTGTATAGGAAGGGGGCTAAAATGAATATCAAATATCTAAATACTGAATCAAACAACGGTCTGGGGGGCTCTCAAAAGCCTGAGTAGACGATAAAATGACCAAAATTTTGTTTTGAAAGTGAAATATCCCTTTAAGTAAAACATGTGAATACTTTTTCCACCACTGGTTATGAACAGAACTGACTATATATTGGCTTGAGCTAAAGTGGCCAACGGGAAATCGCGCAAAAACACCCGACTTAATGTTTTGAGGTCAAAAATAATAATACATTAATTCAAAAACCGAGAAAAACCTGAAAAAAAAATTATAAGAAATGAATAAATAACCGAATTAAAACCGAAAAAACAGGTGGGCATTGTGTCGTGGGTGTGAAGGCTGCGACCGCGACGGGAAGTACGGCTTCTACACCCACGTGTTCCGTATGAGACGATGGATGAGGAAGGTCATCGACAAGGCTGGAGCGGACGACGACGATTAGACACACACACACACACACACACACACACACACACACACACACACACACACACAACACACACACACACACACACACACACACACACACACACACACACACACCACACACACACACACACACACACACACACACACACACACACACACACCACACACCACACACACACACACACACACACACACACACACACACACACACACACACACACACATCTTGGGTAATCTTTCCAATTCATTAACATGCTAAGCTAAGGTGCAGCTGTTGTTATTGATGTTAATCACATAGAGGCCAGTCACTATAAGTTAATACAAACACAACATCAAGACCTTGAACCTGCTTGAGTTAAAGAGGCCCATAATCTCAGAGTTTGAACAAAGACAAACACTTTATATGTTCTAATATTATTGTTCTGGCTCTAATCTTGTTACAGTATCACTGAGAATAAATATGGTGTATTGAGCAATTATTATGTTAAGAGTTACTGATTCATGCTGATGTGTTAAAGCAAGACTGGAAGAAAATCATTGCACTTTAAAAAAAAAGCCTGCTATATGTTCTTTAAAACCTTTTTTTGTATTCATTGACATTTTATAAATAGGCTAAATGTGTTTTCTTTGTTATAATTGTTTTAATTTCTACTTGTGCTGGCCAATTATTAACACTATAAAGTAGTAGGAAACCGTTTTTTACATTGCAAAAGTATTTGGGTATAGAGGCTGCCTCAATAATGACAGAAGTGAATAATGACAGTCTAA
>NC_137626.1:1864747-1869747 GCF_963280865.1 Gymnoscopelus braueri
AATTTGGGGGTCCTTGACCTGAAAAAGTTTGAGAACCACTGCCCTAGAATGAAAATAAAAGGTTAAATCAGTGTTTTAATCATTCTGTATCGTAGAGCGTTAAACATTGTAACATAATAAAAAAAACTCCATTTCACTTGTTGCATAAACCGTGACCTCTGCTGCTCTCTACTGCCCTCTGCTGGATACCGCTGTTATTAGTTAATTATTTACTTTATTTATTTAATTACTGTTGTTAGTTTTTATAGAAAATAATAACCGTAGTGTGACATCAAAGCCACTAGAGGCCGCTATTCCCAAGGATCACTGAGTTATTTAAAAAGTAAAGATTGTATTGAAAATCCCCCAAAGGATAATCTTGTAGACAGTGGTGGGAAAAGTACTCACATTTCTTACTTATGTAATCAAGTATCAATACTGCAATGTAGAAATACTCTGTTACGAGTAAAAGTCCGGCATTCCGTTACGAGTAAAAGTACGAAAGTAGTTGGCTTCAAAATGTACTTAAAGTACCAAAAGTAGAAAGTACTCATTATGCAGAATGTCCCATTTCACAGGTTTTCAAATGTATAAAAATAATTTGTATAATAATAATAAAAAAGTATAAAAATAATTTGAAAATAGCCGATCAACAAGCTCACAATGTGTCGCATCGCGACGCATTGTGAGCTTGTAGATCGGCTATTTTCAAATGGCCGAAATGTGTATATAGGGCTGAAGTGGTTAATGCATGTTTTGTAATAATATTCAAAATCTATAAAGTAACTAAAGCTTTCAAATAATTGTAGTGGAGTAAAAGTACAATATTTGCCTCTGAGATGTAGTGGAGTAGAAGTAAAAGTACTGACAATTGGAAATACTCCAGTAAAGTAAAAAATACCTCAAAATTGTACTTAAGTACAGTACTTGAGTAAATGTACTTAGTTACTTTACACCACTGCTTAGCGGGAATGAGGTCAGGACTTTGGTACTCTCTATGCTCCAGTTATGTAACGTTTGCTTCAATTCTTTCTTGTAATTCTTCTCTTTTTTAATCTTTTCCCTGGTTTTCAATGTACCTTGTGTCAGTGTGATCGACCGTGGTTGGTTCTAAACATGCTTTATAAATAAAATATCATTTTGAGCTTGTAGATCTGATTGTAGATCGTCTGTTTTCACCACGTAACACCTGGTAGAAGACTAAATAACCGCTTTAAGGTTAAAGGAGGAGTTCACCCAAAAAATGACTTATTTTCTATCAATTGCACACCCTATGAAGCCTTGAATCCATGGATTCTTTTTTGTTTTTGTCGCATTCCTAAGCTAATAATTTGATTCCCGTCTCCTACCGGCTAATGTATCCGGTAGGAGACACAAAGTAGATTATTTGTGTCTCCTACCGGAAATACACACGGTCATCAAATTATTGTCTTAGGAATGCCACAAAAACAAAAATAAATCCATGAATTCAAGGCTTCATGGGGTGTGTAATTGATAGAAAATAAGTCATTTTTTTGTGAACTCCTCCTTTAAGGGGGAAAAAAGGTAAAACTAAATGGTAAAAAAAAAGAAAACTCAGAAAAAGAGAAAAAAATGGTCAAAATGTCATTCATAAGATTGGTGTCTGAAAATGTTTGTGTACTCAGAGATGCAAATTAATGTCTTTGTGTGTGCGTGTGCGTGTGCGTACGTGTGTGTGTGTGCGTGTGTGTGTGTGCGTGCGTGTGTGTATGTACGTGTGTGTGTGTGTGTGTGTGTGTGTGTGTGTGTGTGTGTGTGTGTGTGTGTGTGTGTGTGTGTGTGTGTGTGTGTGTGTGTGTGTGTGTGTGTGTGTGTGTGTGTGTGTGTGTGTGCAGTGTTCCTGGACAGTCAGACGGCCACTCAGGTGTTGGTGAGAAACAGACGAGCCAATTCTATGTTCGAGGAGCTGAAACCAGGTACACTGTAGTAGTATTCACGTATAACTGTTAGTTCTATCAAATGATTAAAATGTTTCATTGCGATTAATCACATGCTTTGGCATAGATCGCGCATTTTAATCACGATTTTATATATTTTCTTGTGTTCATAATCTGACTGTCCTAATGACAGAAGACTGTCCACAGTGTGTGTGAGATAAGCCCCTCCCTCAGGAAGAGTGGTACAGGAAGCCCCTCCCTCAGGAAGAGTGGTACAGGAAGCCCCTCCCTCAGGAAGAGTGGTACAGGAAGCCCCTCCCTCAGGAAGTCTCACAAGTAGAGATTTCCATAGATATATATAAAGGCTAGATGACTCACCCGCGCTGCTGGCCAATGGAGTACGACGTTGCCACATGGCGGCCATCTTGAGACAGTCATTCATAACATTATGTCTATGGTGCATGTACTTTGAAATAACCATAGCGTGCTCAATTTTCATCCGATTTTCAAACGGTTTGGTGTTTTGTAAACACCAAAGATGATACTGAATACTTAATTTTATATATAAAAAAAAAACATGATTATAATTATAAGTATGCAGTATCATAACTACATCTTTGGTGTTTACAAAACACCAAACCGTTTGAAAATCGGATGCAAATTGAGCACGCTATGGTTATTTCAAAGTATATGCACCATAGACATAATGTTACTGTCTCAAGATGGCCGCGGTTGAGCTACGCTTGCGACGCCCCCTTGAGCCATCTTTTTTACCTTTACCTATCCACTTCGTGCCTTGTGGCACATAAGGCCTTCACAGAGCGCTTCCACTTCTCGCGGTCAGCTGCTGCAGTCCTCACTTCAGACCATGATTTCCATCCTGCTTCTTTTCTTTCCTTCTCAACGGTACGTCTCCAGGTGGTCTTTGGTCTTCCTTTTCTTCTTTTCCCTTCTGGTGCCCAGGTCATTGCTATGTTGCAGTCGTTGTTGTGGTCCTGCCGTAGTATGTGTCCAATCATCTTCCATCTTCTTAGCTTCACTTCCTCACTCAGCGGCTTCATCTCAGCTCTTTCTAGCAGGTCTTCAGTACTGACGTGATCATGCCAATGTATACGGAGTATTCTTCGTAGGCATCTATTATGGAACACATCAACTGCCTTGTTGTCTCCTTTGTTCATTTTCCATGTTTCACATCCGTATAACAATACTGGCACCACTAGTGTCTTGTACAGTCTTAGCTTGGTTCTTCTTGTGATGCTGTTGGAGTTCCAGGTCTTTTTAAGTCTGATGAATGCACCTCTTGCTTTTGACAGTCTATTCTTTAGGTCCTTCATACCGCCTCCCTCTTTACAAAGTGTGGCTCCTAAATAAGTGAACTGGTCTACCTCTTCAATATCTTGTCCATTGATGTGAATTTTTTCCTGGTTTCTTGCATTAATCCTCATTGTTTTTGTCTTTTGTATGTTGATCCTGAGTCCTACTCGCCTGGCTTCTTCATCCATTTGTGTTGTTTTGTTCTGTATCTGCTGTTTTGTAGAGGAGAGTAGCGCTATGTCGTCTGCGAAGTCCAGGTCGTCAAGTTTTGATGTCAGCTTCCATCGAATTCCATTCTCTCCCTCTTTAACTGTTCTTCTCATAACCCAATCCATCACGATCAAGAACAAGAATCCGGACATATTGCATCCTTGTTTGACACCGGTTTTGATGTCAAACCACTCACATATTTCTCCTTGGTCTTCTACTGCACACTGGAAGTCTTCATAAAACGTTCTGACCATTCTCACTATCTTCTCTGGGATTCCGTACTTCTTCATAATCATCCACAGGCTTTCGTGATGGACAGAGTCGAAAGCCTTTTCGAAGTCTACAAAGTTCATGTATAGTGTTGCTTGCCACTCATTAACCTGTTCAATGATGTTTCGCAGTATGAAGACTTGCTCTGTTGTTCCCCTACCCGTCCTATAACCTGCTTGTTCCTTTCTCAGCCTGCAGTCGATTCCATTTCTTATGCGATCTACAACAATCCTGCCAAGTATCTTTCCCACTATAGGGAGTAGGGTTATGCCTCTCGAGTTCTTGCATTCTTTGAGATTTCCTTTCTTTGCTAGTTTGATGATAAGCCCTTTCTTCCATTTTGTTGGGATCTTCTCATGTTTCCATATTTTCCCCAACAGTTGATGTACCTTCATTGCTGAGAACTCTGCATCTGCTTTTAGTAATTCAGCTGTGATGGAGTCGATTCCTGGTGCCTTGCCATTCTGTAGTCTTTTTATTGCATCTTTGACTTCGCCTAGTGTTGGTTCGTTTACTGTGATCTCTTCAATTCTATTGTTGAAATTGCATTCCTCATCTTCGGTTATTGGGTTTTCTGGTTCTACGCTATTAAACACTTCCTTGAAGTGTTCAGTCCATCTAAACTTAATTTCCTCTCTTCCACTAATGAGGTTCCCATCCTTGTCCAGTACTGCTGTACTCTGTCTGGGTCTCTCGTTGCACAGTATCTTTGTGAGTCCATATAGTGTCTTCATGTGTTGTTTTCTTGCAGCATCTTCGGCTTCACTTGCAATGTTCTCCATCCATTTCCTTTTGTCTGCTTTTATACTTCTCTTCACCTCTTTGTTCTTCTCTGCATACTTCTCTTTTAGCTGCTTAATGATTCTTTCGGAACGTGTGCCCAGGATCTTCTTTTTTATTCCTTCTCTTTGTTCTACGAGACTACATGATTCTTCACTGATCCATGGCTTCTTCTTTTTCCGTGGTCTACCTAAGACTGCCTCAGCTACTTCTATGTACGCCTTCTCCATCACTTGGAAGTCACGCTCTACCTCTTCATCTTCTACTCTTTGCTCTTCATCTTCCAGTATCTGGTACCTGTTTCTTAGACTGATGCAAAAGGTCTTTAAGATGTTTTTATTCCTCAGCTTTGCTGTATCATACTTGACTCTGGTGCTTTTCTTTTCCTTTTGTCGTTTCTTTAGTCTTAGCTTGATTGTTGTGCATACAAGATAGTGGTCACTTCCAATATCTGCAGACCTGTGTACTCTTGTGTCTTTCACTGAATTCCTAAATTGTTTATTGATTAGTGTGTGATCTATCTGATTCCTGGTCTTCCCATCTGGGGGT
>NC_137626.1:1874747-1877247 GCF_963280865.1 Gymnoscopelus braueri
CAAACACTCTATAGTAATGATTACTATCACAATATAGATCTATTTAACACTGTTACTGAACAAACACTATATAGTAATGATTACTATCACAATATAGAGCTATTTAACACTGATACTGAACAAACACTCTATAGTAATGATTACTATCACAATATAGATCTATTTAACACTGTTACTGAACAAACACTCTATAGTAATGATTACTATCACAATATAGAGCTATTTAACACTGTTACTGAACAAACACTCTATAGTAATGATTACTATCACAATATAGATCTATTTAACACTGTTACTGAACAAACACTCTATAGTAATGATTACTATCACAATATAGATCTATTTAACACTGTTACTGAACAAACACTCTATAGCAATGATTACTATCACAATATAGATCTATTTAACACTGTTACTGAACAAACACTCTATAGTAATGATTACTATCACAATATAGATCTATTTAACACTGTTACTGAACAAACACTCTATAGCAATGATTACTATCACAATATAGATCTATTTAACACTGTTACTGAACAAACACTCTATAGTAATGATTACTATCACAATATAGAGCTATTTAACACTGTTACTGAACAAACACTCTATAGAAATGATTACTATCACAATATAGATCTATTTAACACTGTTACTGAACAAACACTCTATAGTAATGATTACTATCACAATATAGAGCTATTTAACACTGTTACTGAACAAACACTCTATAGTAATGATTACTATCACAATATAGATCTATTTAACACTGTTACTGAACAAACACTCTATAGTAATGATTACTATCACAATATAGAGCTATTTAACACTGTTACTGAACAAACACTCTATAGTAATGATTACTATCACAATATAGATCTATTTAACACTGTTACTGAACAAACACTCTATAGTAATGATTACTATCACAATATAGAGCTATTTAACACTGTTACTGAACAAACACTCTATAGTAATGATTACTATCACAATATAGATCTATTTAACACTGTTACTGAACAAACACTCTATAGTAATGATTACTATCACAATATAGAGCTATTTAACACTGTTACTGAACAAACACTCTATAGTAATGATTACTATCACAATATAGAGCTATTTAACACTGTTACTGAACAAACACTCTATAGTAATGATTACTATCACAATATAGAGCTATTTAACACTGTTACTGAACAAACACTCTATAGTAATGATTACTATCACAATATAGATCTATTTAACACTGTTACTGAACAAACACTCTATAGTAATGATTACTATCACAATATAGAGCTATTTAACACTGTTACTGAACAAACACTCTATAGTAATGATTACTATCACAATATAGAGCTATTTAACACTGTTACTGAACAAACACTCTATAGTAATGATTACTATCACAATATAGAGCTATTTAACACTGTTACTGAACAAACACTCTATAGTAATGATTACTATCACAATATAGATCTATTTAACACTGTTACTGAACAAACACTCTATAGTAATGATTACTATCACAATATAGAGCTATTTAACACTGTTACTGAACAAACACTCTATAGTAATGATTACTATCACAATATAGATCTATTTAACACTGTTACTGAACAAACACTCTATAGTAATGATTACTATCACAATATAGAGCTATTTAACACTGTTACTGAACAAACACTCTATAGTAATGATTACTATCACAATATAGATCTATTTAACACTGTTACTGAACAAACACTCTATAGTAATGATTACTATCACAATATAGATCTATTAACAATTATTCAGATGATATTTATTACTGTCTGTCTGTATGTTTTTTCTCTCTCTCTCTCTCTCTCTCTCTCTCTCTCTCTCTCTCTCTCTCTCTCTCTCTCTCTCTCTCTCTCTCTCTCTCTCTCTCTAGGCCAGGTGTTTGTACCGTCCACTCTGGCTCCTCCCACACAGGCACGGGTCAGAGACTGCCTGACCAATCACGGCGTGGATTACGTCGGCGACCTCTCGGTGACCCTGGGAGGCCACGCCTGCCTGCCGTGGGCGTCGCCTGTGGCGACCAGCCACAGCAAGGGCAAGGAGTTCCTCCCCGAGGTCAGGTTGCTAGGCAACAAGTGTCGCAACCCTGACGACGACCCCGAGGGTACCTGGTGCTTCGTAGAGGTCAACGGGAATGTGACCTTAGACTACTGTGACCTTGACCTCTGTGGTAAATATACTACTATTATACTATAAAATATAATATAAAATATACTGTAAAATACATAAATACTACCCCCTCTGTGGTAAATAAACTACTATTATACTATAAAATATAATATAAAATATACTGTAAAATACATAAATACTACCCCCTCTGTGGTAAATATACTACTATTATACTATAAAATATATAAAATACATAAATACTACCCCCTCTGTGGTAAATAAACTACTATTATACTATAAAATATAATATAAAATATACTGTAAAATACATAAATACTACCCCCTCTGT
>NC_137626.1:1882247-1919747 GCF_963280865.1 Gymnoscopelus braueri
ATAGAGTTATGTACAGATAGAGTTATGTACCGATAGAGTTATGTACAGATAGAGTTATGTACCGATAGAGTTATGTACAGATAGAGTTATGTACCGATAGAGTTATGTACAGATAGAGTTAGGTACAGATAGAGTTATGTAACGATAGAGTTATGTACAGATAGAGTTATGTACAGATAGTTATGTACCGATAGAGTTATGTACCGATAGAGTTATGTACAGATAGAGTTATGTACCGATAGAGTTATGTACAGATAGAGTTATGTACCGATAGAGTTATGTACCGATAGAGTTATGTACAGATAGAGTTATGTACCGATAGAGTTATGTACAGATAGAGTTATGTACCGATAGAGTTATGTACAGATAGAGTTATGTACCGATAGAGTTATGTACCGATATAGTTATGTACCGATAGAGTTAGGTACAGATAGAGTTATGTACAGATAGAGTTATGTAACGATAGAGTTATGTACAGATAGAGTTATGTACAGATAGAGTTATGTACCGATAGAGTTATGTACCGATAGAGTTAGGTACAGATAGAGTTAAGTACAGATAGAGTCATGTACAGATAGAGTTATGTACAGATAGAGTTATGTACCGATAGAGTTATGTACCGATAGAGTTATGTACAGATAGTTATGTACCGATAGAGTTATGTACAGATAGAGTTATGTACCGATAGAGTTATGTACAGATAGAGTTATGTACCGATAGAGTTATGTACAAATAGAGTTATGTACAAATAGAGTTATGTACAGATAGAGTTATGTACAGATAGAGTTATGTACATATAGTTATGTACCGATAGAGTTTCACATATACAGAATGTTATCTAGATTTAAAGGTTTCATGACGTTCAGTTTTATCACACATTAAAATCCACTCCATTGATCCATTGCAGGTGTTTTTCTCTCACATTTCTAAATCCTTTTCAACTGCAATGAAAAAATAAATCTTTGCCTGCGGGTGTCGCTGTTGAGGGATTTTGCCTGTCTATCATCGCCTCTGCTCCGCCCCCCCCCCCCCCCCCCAAAGGAAAGGATAGGGGAGGGGAGGGGCGAGGAGGAGAGTGGGCGGGATTAATGGGCTGTGACTTCACTGCCCAAGGGCCAAGCTCAGATTACTTTTCAGCCTAATTATTCAGAAACCCTAGACCACAGAAAATCCACTGAATGTTCAAAGTTCAGATTTTTTGGGTGTAATTGAGGTCCCAAAAAACATAAAAAATAAAAAAAGTGAAAATGAATGTCATAGAACCTTTAAGGTTTAAGGCGGGGCACGTGATTGACAGCCGTCTCGTCCAATAGGCTGATGTTTGAGGGCTATAAGGGGCGTGTCACCGGCTGGGGCAACCTGAAGGAGACGTGGAACCCGTCGGCCAGGAACCTCCCCACCGTCCTCCAGCAGATCCATCTGCCAATCGTAGAGCAGGACACATGCCGCGCCTCCACGGCCGTCAAGATCACAGACAACATGTTCTGTGCCGGTAACCATGAAGATCTATTAACTATTACTACTACTATTACTAGATCTAATAACGTATCTATATTACTACTACTACTATAATACTACTAGTTCTATTAACTTATTATATTACTACTACTATAAATACTATATACAGTACCAGACATGTTCTGTGCCTGTAACCATGAAGATCTATTAACTTTACTATTACTACTACTACTATTACTACAACTACTAGATCTATTAACTTATGTATATTACTACTACTAGTAATACTATAGTTATATTAACCATTCAATCCGGCGGGAACGCATCTCTGTCATGTTAAGATTTCTGTGGCTATTAAAAAAAAAAAGCAGATCTACAAGTGTGTGTGTGTGTGTGTGTGTGTGTGTGTGTGTGTGTGTGTGTGTGTGTGTGTGTGTAGGCTACAAGCCAGGAGACCCTGAGCGTGGCGACGCATGTGAGGGAGACAGTGGTGGACCATTTGTGATGAAGGTGACACAGACACACACACACACACATGCATTTATCAAAAAATAGAAAGCTTACAAGAGCTTTCGCAGCTTTTTTTATACAGGGGACCTTAGAATATAGCTAAAACCTGTTTTATACAGGGGACCTTAGAATATAGCTAAAGCCTGTTTTATACAGGGGACCTTAGAATATAGCTAAAACCTGTTTTATACAGGGGACCTTAGAATATAGCTAAAGCCTGTTTTATACGGGGGACCTTAGAATATAGCTAAAACCTGTTTTATACAGGGGACCTTAGAATATAGCTAAAGCCTGTTTTATACAGGGTACCTTAGAATATAGCTAAAGCCTGTTTTATACAGGGGACCTTAGAATACAGCTAAAACCTGTTTTATACGGGGGACCTTAGAATATAGCTAAAACCTGTTTTATACAGGGGACCTTAGAATATAGCTAAAGCCTGTTTTATACGGGGGACCTTAGAATATAGCTAAAACCTGTTTTATACAGGGGACCTTAGAATATAGCTAAAACCTGTTTTATACAGGGGACCTTAGAATATAGCTAAAACCTGTTTTATACTAGCCTGGTAAACCCTCCCTCCGGAAATCTCAATTCCATTTCATTTCAGGAGTGAGTCTGGCATGATCCGCCTTTCTGCAATATTGGCTCTGTATGCCAAACGGCCGGGCCTATCAGCGTCGTCGGTCATTGTTCTGTGATTGACAGCTTACGTTGGCTGAAGGGGAAAAATTATCATTGGCTGAAGGGGTTGTCAGTCAACGGTATTACTCCCGCCCAACTCCAGCACAGCCAATATTGCAGACAGGCGGATCAGGCCAGACTCACTCCTGAAATGAAATGGAATTGAGATTTCCGGAGGGAGGGTTTACCAGGCTAGTTTTATACAGGGGACCTTAGAATATAGCTAAAACCTGTTTTATACATTGACCTTAGAATATAGCTAAAACCTGTTTTATACATTGACCTTAGAATATAGCTAAAACCTGTTTATACCTGATTAAATTATGTTTTAGTAGAAATCTGACGGAGTTGACAACGATCTTGAACACAACTTTAAAGGGCAAAAACGTTTACAAAAAAAAACACATACAGAAAAAATAGTTGATATTAATAATACATTCTTACACCTATGTTATCAATACGCATGCTTAGTTTTTTAATATTTTTAACAACAACAACTGCTGTCCTCATGTTTTATGTTGTGTGTGTGTGTGTGTGTGTGTGTGTGTGTGTGCAGAACCCAGACGACCAGCGCTGGTACCAGGTGGGCATTGTGTCGTGGGGTGAAGGCTGCGACCGCGACGGGAAGTACGGCTTCTACACCCATGTGTTCCGTATGAGACGATGGATGAGGAAGGTCATCGACAAGGCTGGAGCGGACGACGACGATTAGACACACACACACACACACACACACACACACACACACACACACACACACACACACACACACACACACACACACACACACACACACACAGAGAGCAGTTTCAAGTTTCGAGTGCCGTGTTTAACTATTATTATTTTGCCCCTTTTCCTCACTGATCCTAAAGCCAGAACTTGCTGAAAATACTCAAAACAGCTGATCTCCAATTAATAGCGACCCGCTGTGAGCTTGTAGATCAGCTGTTCTTGGTGCATAACACCAGCACACAACTACACTATAGGTATAAATCAGGCATGACTCTGACCCCAACCCCTAAATCTAACCTCTAAAGGTCTAATTTAAACCCAAACCCCTAAATCTAACCTCTAAAGGTCTAATTTAAACCCAAACCCCTAAATCTAACCTCTAAAGGTCTAATTTAAACCCCAACCCCTAAATCTAACCTCTAAAGGTCTAATTTAAACCCAAACCCCTAAATCTAACCTCTAAAGGTCTAATTTAAACCCCAACCCCTAAATCTAACCTCTAAAGGTCTAATTTAAACCCAAACCCCTAAATCTAACCTCTAAAGGTCTAATTTAAACCCAAACCTTTAAAGGTCTAATAATCATAAACACAAACCTGTCCTAATTGTAAATCTAACTCTAAACATCTTCTTATACCATTAAAACCAAGAAAGCATATGTGTCTCATTGTAGTTTTTCCAGAAAACCCTTTGTACATCAGCTATTTTTGAACATTCTTCTAAACTTTTGAACGTTTTTGAAAGGTTTGAACACCCGCTGGGGAAAAAAACATTTTCAGATGGAGGGGTCCTTAATGGGTTAACTTTTTCGATGAAATGAGTACAAAAGACCCCAATGGAAACAAACCATAGTGCTTTCTTGGGTTTAAAATGCTCTTACAGTAACAGACCTTGTATTGAACTGTTCTTTTCTGTGCTTTGCAAACTGCTAATAAAGTATTCAAGCAATCAAACCATAAAACATCCATTTCCACCCACACCCACCCACCCACCCACCCCCACACACACACACACACACACACACACACACACACACACACACACACACACTAGAAATAAAGTATTAGTCAGATGCAGACTTACTTTGTCGTCTTTTTGTTTCATCCATGTGTAAGTTCCTGTAAATCTCTTCAGAATAAAAGACCAACCACGACCCATAAAATGTTACATTTTTTGTTTTTAATCCAAACAAACAATAATATCATTTAAAAACAGGATTCATTTGCAGCCATCCTATTGGCTTAGAGGAGGATGAATTCCAGCCAATCAGTTGTGGCTGCGGTCACATGACAGTAACATGTTGCCACGGTACTGTAACTTATGTTTATCTTTCAATTATTTACTCCAGAGCAGGACTGCAACCATCCTTTATTTTATTCGTGAATTACTCATATTGTTTTTCAATTCATTGAATAATCAAAAAACTATTTTTTGTAAGAATCTGTAAATATATATATATATATATATATGTTTTTACAAATTAACGAATCGAGGAGGAAACACTTTTTTTTTTACCGTACAACAGTGTCGCAAAACAACTTGCAGATATTGTCTGTCTACTAGAGATGCGCGGATAGGGTTTATCGTCACCCGAATCCGCATACACATAGACATATAAAGGTAGACGCCTCCTCTGGCTCTGAAGCGTCGGCATCTCGGACGCACTTCCGCTTCCTCTATGCTTCCGGGGGGAAGCTGGAAACTTCCGTGTGCGTCACAGAAGGGGGCGTTCGGTAGGCCAATCAGAGGCAGGTGGGGTGGGTCTTTTCTTAAGAGGCAGCCGCGCAGCAACTAGTCAGTTAGACGCGCTGTGATTGGCCAGTAGTTAACGTGATGTGATTGGTCTGCCCCCCGGAAGAGCCTTGTATTGAGAGACCAGTCGTTACAATGAACTGCAGAGGCCAATGAGGTATCTAGGTTTCTATTAGGGATGCCACCGATTATTCGAATTTTCGAATATTCGTTACAGTCTCCATAATCGAATATGATTTTTAAAATTCGATTTTTTTTTTTTTTTTTTTTTAATTAAATTTTTTTTTTTTTTTTTTTTTTTTATGCCTTAGTTTCAATCAAAATATATGCTAATACTAATAATAGTAATATTATAGTCTTAATAATTGTAAATGGCCACAGTTTGTTTTACTGTAAAGTGGAGGAAGCCAGCTGCGCTGTCTGTGCAGACTCAGAGTGCTGCTGCAGCCACACACTCAGGGCCGGATTGGCCGTCGGAAGGACCGGGACTATTCCCGGTGGCCTGCATCCTAAAAAAAAAAAAAAAAAAAAAACTTTTTTTTTTTTTTTTTAATCATTGTGGGGGGGGGGTTACGGTGCTGTCGAATAATCGAATAATATTCGCCAGGGCTGTCGAATATTCGAATTGGCTCAAGGTCAGATTGTGGCATCCCTAGTTTCTATATCTATCCGCATACACATGTTCAAGACCCCTTGCCGGTAACGTGCAGTAGGCGGCTAATTTGTGCCTGATGTAAAATGACGTAATATTAAAATACAACAAACGCACGCACGGCGAGATTTCGTGCTTTTTAAAAGCTATAATAGGCCTATAGATTGATATCATTAATGTAATTCCCACATTTTTTCCCAATAATAATTCATTATTATATTTGATTGACCCAAATCCACCCAAACTGCGGTTAACTGCGGCAACCGCGGCTAAAACCGCGATCCGCGCATCTCTACTGTCTACAACGCATCACAATGTAGATGGGCTGTTATATATTGAAATTGCCTTTTTTAAAGTTTTGAGAGAAACAAACAACAAAAGCAAAAAAAGAAAAGAAAAAAGAAATCCCCCTAAAATCATTTTGTATAAATGGATTAAATTGATTAGTTGTATAAAGTGTTGCAGCTCTAATCCAGATCATGGTCTGTAGGGTTCACATAATATACATTTAACGCACCGGTACTCAATGTGAGGTCCAGGGACCCGTAAAGGGTCCAAAATGTTACCCCTTACGGGATGGTCCGTAACTCTGAGAGTGTATACAAATGTGGTTCCATGTGTACACTCTCAGAGTTACAGACCTGTAAGGGTCCATGTGGTTCCATTTGTACTCTCAGAGTTACAGACCTGTAAGGGTCCATGTGGTTCCATTTGTACTCCCAGAGTTACAGACCTGTAAGGGTCCATTTGGTTCCATGTGTACACTCAGAGTTACAGACCTGTAAGGGTCCATTTGGTTCCATTTGTACTCTCAGAGTTACAGACCTGTAAGGGTCCATTTGGTTCCATTTGTACTCTCAGAGTTACAGACCTGTAAGGGTCCATTTGGTTCCATTTGTACTCTCAGAGTTACAGTGGTCCTTGAAATAAAAGTGTTGCGCACATAGGGAGGGCATAGCAGTGGCGGCCATTTGTGTGGTTCCACAGATAGAAAGCCCATTCATTTCGCCCATAGCGATTTCCGAAAATATTTATCTTAATGATTTGCCTGGAACCAAAGCCATCCAGGATCCTGGTGAACCATGACCATAAAACATTTGATTCTGTGTAAAACATAAATGTCACTATATGAATTACTATATTTAATAAATACCCTTTTTTTGCAGTTTTAAAAAACAGGTTCCAGGCTTAAAACATAATAATATAATAAAATGGGGAAAAACATTGATGGGCTTTTCTATCTGTGGCACGACAAAATGGCCACCACTGCTGTGCCCTATGGGTCATTGGTTCTCAAAGTGGGGTCCGGGGACCCCCAGGGGTCCCTTGGGGGGCTACAAGGGGGTCCCCAGCAAAATTAGCTAACATAGCGTCACAATCATTTTAACCACTTTAACCATATGTTATACTTACTTATACTGTTATTCAAAGATAGCAGATCTCAAGCTACAAGCTTGTAGATCTGCTATTTTTGAAAAATCATGAATATTTGTGCAAATCTTTGAATATATATTTTTTAAACAAACAAACATTCATCACTCAAATCTTTGCTTCTGAGGGTCCCTGGAACTAAATATATTGAGATGGGGGTCCGCAGCCAAATACATATCATCTTGGGGGTCCTTGACATGAAAACGTTTGAGAACCACTGATATGCCCTATAGGTGTTGTTAGTAGCTGTGTGTGTGTGTGTGTGTGTGTGTGTGTGTGTGTGTGTGTGTGTGTGTGCGTCTGCGTGTGTGTGTGTGTGTCTGCGTGTGTGTGTGTGTGTGTGTGTGCTCAGGCGGTGTGTGTGAGCAGGTGTCTGTTGAGGTGTGTCTTGCGTGTGTAACTCTTGCTGCAGTACTGACACGGGTACGGACGCACGTCAGAGTGGGACAGCATGTGTTTCTTCAGGTCAAACTTCCTCTTCACGCTCTTCCCACACTGGGGACAACTGAAGGGTTTCTCTCCTGGGGGAGACACAGGCACCAGACACACGTTAAAGGAGTAGTTCACCCCCCAAAAAAAATACTTATTTCCTATCAATTACAAACCCGATGAGGCCTTGAATTCAAGGAGATTTATTTAGTTTTTCTCGCATTCCTGAGACAATAATTTGATGAGCGGGTCATTGGTCCATAGGAGACTCAAAGTCGGTCATCAAATTATTGACTGCAAAAGATGCAAAAGAAAGAATTATAATCTCCAAGAATTCAAGGCTCAAATTCTGCCAAGGCGCAGCCCGCCACCAACGAGAAAGACAAGGTTTGAGTTTTTAGTGGTTATCCACCAGATGGCGCTGTTATCTACCCTATGAATGACGCTTTCACTGCCTGATGATCATTTAAAAAAAATTAAATTTTGTTTCCTCTTGCTTCACGGCAAAACAAGCTGGATTCAAACGGCCACAGCTCTGCAATGGATTACCGCGAGCGGATAACATTTCCCCCCCCTATACTATGACACCCCCGTGTGTGTAATAAGGCGATCTCCGTGAGGACAGAGGTCACGGAGAATATTCCATGACTTTTCAAAGGTACAGTAAAATGGCTCGTTTTTGCTGGCAGCAGTGGCACACTATTACACTATTATACTATTACACTATTATACTATTACACTATTACACTATTACACTATTATACTATTACACTATTACACTATTACTCTGACAGTTCAAGAGTTCATTTATAGATAATAGGTTGTTTTTTGGGGTAAACTACCCCTTTAAAAATGTTTTTCACACTTTTGAAGCTAATCTGTGGCCATAATATGGACATACCTAACAATAGATGCAATCAATCAATCAATCAATCTACACACACACACACACACACACACACACACACACACACACACACACACACACACACACACACACACACACACACACACACACACACACACACACACACACACACACACACACACACACACACACACACACGGTCTGAGGTGCTCCATGGGGGAGAGTGGCTGAAACAATCTAACCCCAGGATGGTGTCAAGGAGACACATTTAGTTTGTAGAAAACCTTTCAGATTAAACATAAACAACCAGATCATTTCAATGGAATATTTGGGAACAGTCAGGGAGGAGGAGCCTTCTGAGAGCTTCCTGAGCAACCCCAGTTCTAAACGTCCCAATGGTCCTGGTCCTGACCTGTGTGTGACCTCATGTGCTCGGTCAGGTGACAGGAAATGGAGAAGGCTTTGCCGCACTCCTGACAAACGTAGGGCTTCTCTCCTGTGTGGCTCCTCATGTGTTTCTGTAGATCGCCCCCCGATGGCCAACCTTTGGAACAACAAGAATAATAAACTGTGCAGCACTGTGGAACACAGAGTGACAAACCACAACAACAACTTTAAAGGTGCAGTACGTGATTTATAGATGTTGTTTTGTTAGAATCAGACTTAAAGGGCAAGACCACTGTGGTAGAGGTTTGGGTTGTGTAGTTACCTTGCCATGATGTAACTCCAAAGGTGGGCAAGAAATAAAAAATAATTGCTCCATTGATTAGAAATTGATAATTTTAAATATGCTCCTCATTGACTTACATTGTAGGGTAAAACAGCTCTCAAAGTCACTCTTTTAGCACTTAAACGAACGCAAACAAAGTTGATTCAGACAATATAGAACATCACCAAACCCAGTACTGTTTTTTTTTTTTATAAAAATGTCAACTTCCTGTTGATTTTGCCATTTTTAATAAGTAGAAAACCCGAACTGGATCCGCGGATCCGGATCCAGATCTTCAAATAGTAAAATCAATAGGAAGTTGACATTTTTATAAAAAAAACAAACAGTACTGGGTTTGGTGATGCTCTATATTGTCTGAAACAGCTATGTTTGGGTTCATTTATGTGCTAAAAGAGTGACTTTGAGAGCTGTTTTACCGTACAATGTCCCGTACAATGTCAATGAGGAGCATATTTTGAACTATCAATTTCTAATCAATGGAGCAATTATTTTAGATTTCTTGCCCACCTTTGGAGTTACACCATGGCAAGGTAACAACACAACCCAAACCTCTACCAAAGTGGTCTTACCCTTTAAATAGCTCTATATGGTGATAGTAATCATTGCTATAAATGACGTCAAACGTTTTAATTGGACCTCCATAACTCTGAGATTGTACTAAATGGAACCAAATGGACCCGTAATGGGGCCGTTCAGAGGGGATCGGTAAAGGAATCGCTAAAGTCCTCAAGGATCCCGAACCCTAGTGGTGGTGAGCGGTTATTATTTTAAAATAAATAACTGAAATGGACAATGAGAACACGTACCTTTGCCGCACACCGTGCACACGTACGGGCGCTCCCCGGTGTGCCGGCGCACGTGCACGTTGAGGCCGGCCAGCGCGGTGAAGGCCTTGGAGCAGTAGGCACAACGGTAGGGCTTCTCTCCTGTGTGGGTCCTCAGGTGACCTTTACAACAGGTAGACCACAGTTAACCCATTGAGACCTGGAACGCATCGGTGTCACTTTTCGATTTGAGCTAAAACATTATTTTACACTTTGGCTATTCAAAAATAGCAGATCTACAAGCTCATGCCGCGCTACGAGCTTGTAGATCAGCTATTTTTGAGAAATCGAGAAAATGTGTGCAAATCTTTGAATATGTATTGTTTAAAGCGAACATTTTCTACTCTATTCTTTGCTTCTGGGGGGTCCCTGGAACAAAACATTTTGAGATGGGGGTCCGCGGCCAAATTCGTATCATTTTGGGGGTCCTTGACATGAACAGGTTTGAAAACCACTGATATAGAAACATACGTTTTTCAGTAAACCGTTAACAGGCAGATTCACGTAAAAAAAAACAAAGTTGTCCAAAGTTGAAACCCCAGTCATAGAAGTGTTAATGTAAAACAAAACAAAATGAAGTTCCTATCACACAAAGATTCCCCCCCCCCCCCTTTGCAGTATCTCTGAGGACCCCCTAGGGGTCCCGGACCCCCTGGTGTATAGGTGAACCTATGCTCCGTACCTTCCAGTCCGTCCTTGGTCCTGAACCTCTTCCCACACTGAGGACAGAGGTAGGGTTTGTCTCCAGAGTGAGACCCTCTGTGAGCGCTCAGACCCCCCACGGTGCTGAAGGCCTTAGAACACTGTTCACACTGGAACGACCGCAGGGTGTGGCTCCTCTGGTGGATACGCAGCTGTGTTACACCTGGAACCATGATAATAACAATAACTATTATTATATTAACTCTAAGGACCTCAGGGTATGGCTCCTCTGGTGGATACACAGCTGTGTTACACCTGGAACCATGATAATAACTATAACTATTATTATATTAACTCTAAGGACCTCAGGGTGTGGACAGTGTTGCCAGATTCTGTGAGAGAAACAAGCAACCAGGTCTAGGAAAACCAGCCCAAAAGCAGCGACTATGGGCCACATGAGTACTTTAACATATACATCAGCTATTTGAAAATAGCAGATCTACAAGCTCACAACGCGTCGCGATGCGACGCGTTGTGAGCTTGTAGATCTGCTATTTTCAAATAAATTCTTGCAGGGAAATTATAATAAGCAGATCTGGCAACCCTGGGTGTGGCTCCTCTGGTGGATACGCAGCTGAGTCACACCTAGAGAACCATGATAATAACTAGGGGAGAGCCGCCAAGATTGTAACGCGTCATGGTTGCAACAAGCATGTTTTCTCTTGATTGGTCAATTTTCTCATAACGTCATCACATCAGTATGTGACCAGTGCTGTAATGAACGTGCCCAGGAAGTAGGAAGTATTTTCATCCAGACTAGAGAAGGTTATCGCAGAAAAACTGATTTATCTTAAAGTTAGTAAAAAAATTCACCTTGAGTATCTTTGGTCTACAAATCGTTCCTTTAATGTTGCTGAGCTAAAATCCACATGGTTGCATGTATCTGTTCTTCATCAGTTTACGTCGTTTTATTACTCTATGCACGTTAGTTCTGTTCTGTAAACAAAGCCAAAGCAGTGGAGCACAGAGCGACCCGATTGTAACACCCATCTGTTTAGGTGTAATCAATGGATTAGTAATCTATGGCTAATGGCTGTTACAATTAGTCTGATAAGCGCTTAAAATGTAACGTCGGAACAGCGTCCACTTTCGGTTTAATAACTCACGACCTGTTTTATCAATTGAAAAACTTTAAGTGGTTTATGATAGCAGACATGTGTAGGTCCTTTGCTTGAAAATATTACATATGTAGGTAAAACGATCGCTGAGCAAAAGACTGAAAAGTGAAAAATGTTACAATCTTAGAGGCTCTCCCCTACTATTATTATTATTATTATTATTATTATCATTATTAACTAACAACCTCAGGGTGTGGCTCCTCTGGTGGATACGCAGCTGAGTCACACCTAGAACCATGATAACAACAATAACTATTATTACTGACCCATAAACTGGGTCACACCTGGAACCATGACAATAACGATCATTATTATTATTATTATTATTATTATTATTATTAACTCTAAGATAGGACACAGCACACAACAGCCACACCACCAGAGGGAGCCACCACCATCTGGTAAGAGCACACACACACACATTTAGCACAAACATGGGAAAGTTCTCATTCTACTGCTTTAATTAGTATTTTTAGTTGTACATTGGTATTGTATTTGCTTTGTTCAGGATCAGGACCCCACGAAGACTAGAGGCTCGTTCATGTGTCTCCAACGGGGATCCTTTAAACTTTAAAGGCATTTTGGGTGAACTATCCCTTTAAAGTTTAAAGGGATAGTTCACCCAAAATGCCTTTTTTCCTATTAGTCACCCGACGGAGACTCATTCAGAATTCATGGATATTGTTTCGTTTTTGTCTCATTCCTCATAATTTGATGACCGGCAGCGGTTCCGGTAGGAGACACAAAGCGTCTCCTTTGTGTCTCCTACCGGAACCGCTGCCTACCGGTCCGCTGGTCATCACATTATTGTCTTAGGAATGAGACAAAAACTAAAACATATCCATGAATTCAATAAGTCTCCACGGGGTGACTAATACATAGGAAAAAAATAAACACTATCCCTTTAATAAACAAACATAATTATCCCAGACCATTTAGGATTTTATGGAAGATGCTTCTGAATGATAGTGCTAGTTTGACCACTTCAAATACATAATAACCGAAAATAGCAGATCTACAAGCTCTCAATGCGTCGCAGACGCATTGAGAGCTTGTAGATCTGCTATTTCCGCTGCGCAACATGCTTCCATAGAAGCCATGCTGGCTTCCAAAGGACTTAAATCGTCCGTGACGACGTGACTCCATGCGATGTGTCGTATCGTACGGTATATCAGATCTGATGTGTCGTATCGTACGGTATATCAGATCTGATGTGTCGTATCGTACGGTATATCAGATCTGATGTGTCGTACCGTACGGTATATCAGATCTGATGTGTCGTATCGTACGGTATATCAGATCTGATGTGTCGTACCGTACAGTATATCAGATCTGATGTGTCGTACCGTACGGTATATCAGATCTGATGTGTCGTATCGTACGGTATATCAGATCTGATGTGTCGTATCGTACGGTATATCAGATCTGATGTGTCGTACCGTACAGTATATCAGATCTGATGTGTCGTACCGTACAGTATATCAGATCTGATGTGTCGTACCGTACAGTATATCAGATCTGATGTGTCGTACCGTACGGTATATCAGATCTGATGTGTCGTACCGTACAGTATATCAGATCTGATGTGTCGTATCGTACGGTATATCAGATCTGATGTGTCGTACCGTACAGTATATCAGATCTGATGTGTCGTACCGTACGGTATATCAGATCTGACGTAGGAGACCTTATCGTACGGTATATCAGATCTGATGTGTCGTACCGTACGGTATATCAGATCTGATGTGTCGTACCGTACGGTATATCAGATCTGATGTAGGAGACCTTATCGTACGGTATATCAGATCTGATGTAGGAGACCTTACCGTAAGGTATATCAGATCTGATGTGTCGTACCGTACGGTATATCAGATCTGATGTGTCGTACCGTACGGTATATCAGATCTGAGGTAGGAGACCTTATCGTACGGTATATCAGATCTGATGTAGTAGACCTTACCGTATGGTATATCAGATCTGATGTGTCGTACTGTACGGTATATCAGATCTGATGTGTCGTACCGTACGGTTTATCAGATCTGATGTAGGAGACCTTACCGTTGAAGCTCTGCTGGCAGTAGCGACAGTCGAAGCGCAGTTCCTCTCCGTCTCCAGCAGGGTGCGCCTGCAGCTGGTGCTGCAGCAGACGGCTCTGTGAGGTGAAGGGCTGCTGGCACACGGGACAGGGCATGGTGGCCAGGCGGTGCGTCTGTCTGTGAGCCGCGCGCTCACGGGCCGACACGAACACCCGCTCACACCTTCTGCAAGGGGGGGGGGTTGACGGTTAATACATAATAATAATACTAATACAGTTTACAGTTTAGGCATTTAGCAGACGCTCTTAATCCAGAGCGATTTACAGTAAGCAAGGACACAAGATAATACACAGGGGTGCACATAACTGGTGCGCAGGTGCGCATTCGTCGCGTATTTATGTTGGCCTTCCACAAAGCGAAACATGCACGTCCTGAGAGAGCTGTCGGCTACAGGCGTCTATCAATCAGATCTCGTATAAGGACGATACAGTCTGAGAGGTAAGGCTGGCCTGGTAGCAAGTTCTCGTGTTAGATTTTACCTTCTTCTTTTACTGACTATTGTGGAGCGTGCCGCCCCACGCTCTGCGTCTGCCATGTATGCGTAGGATGCGTGACGTCGTACGATCGTAAGACGACGTCACGCTGGCATTATGCCCATAATCAGACGTAGTGCCTGCATCATCGTAACTTGGCAACAAAAAGCAAAAGCATAAACATTAAAATAAAGGCAAAAAAGGCAGTGAATCAGGCAAAACAGTGAGGACATGAATAACACAGAGATTAAAAAATCAACTAAAAGCAAGAGTGAACGTAAAGACCGGGAACGCAAAGATTTGGCGGCCGCGCCACTATAGTAACTCTGAGGACCCCGTCTAGGGGTCCCGGACCCCCTGTTGAAGACCCCTGTGTTATAAGTGTGTGTAAGTTTCATAACTTACTTGCAGGCGAAGCCGGCCTCTCCGGAGGCGCCGTGCGTCTGCTTGTGATTGGTCAGCGAGGAGAGGTGTCTGAAGCGCCGGCCGCACTGCGAGCACTGGTGCGTGGGAGGGCGTGGCCTGTGCACGGCCACGTGCGCCGCCAGCTCCGCCTTGCTGCGGAAGGCGGCGCCGCACTGGAAGCAGGCGTGTCTGGTGGACGACGCCCCTCTGACTCCGCCCCCCACGCCGCGCGCAGAGGAGGAGCCTCCCAGGGGCTTGTGGGTAACGGCCCCCCCGCCCCCCCCTCCAGACTTATGGGTTCTCATGTGACGCACAACCTGAAAACAACAACACAGTTATGGCTGTCACGATTGCTAATTTAAGTTGACGATTAAATGTCACTCATAGTCGGGGATCCACAGGCCCAAAAGCTCTTGAAAATGGGTTGAACCTGTGATGTCATGCTATACTTTTTTTTTGTGTTTTTTCTATTAATTTGGTCATTAAGGTCCACAGAATGAGAGGCCTGCTCTGCCGGAAACATCGCGAAAAAGAAGTTATTGCCATTTTTGTATAATGAAGCCTTTATTTTTTTGCCCATTTTCGCCTATTGTAAAAAACTAGGTTTCTTTTCTTAAAGTGCTCAGTAGGTTGTGTAGGCTGTCAATAAATGATTCCCAGATACACAGAACACATATGTGAACAACACCAAGTCCAAAAATACACTCACAAAGCCTTTCCAAATGATTTATAGACATTTTTGGTACCAAAAGTGCACCAGTTTTTTTGCATTTTCCCCAATACTTTCATCTTTACTTCAATAGTAATCAACTTTGCCATGGGTTATGACATCAGCCAATGTCTCATTCTTTTCATCAATCTTTATAGTCATTCCACAAAAAAAAAAATTAAAATCAACCCTAAATTAAAGGAACTGTGGTGACTTTATTACCCTTATGCTCAAAATTCCCAGAGCCTTTTTTTCTTCTTGAAAACACCTGTACCCCCACAAAAGAAACGTGTGCCATGGGTCATGACATCAGTCAATGACTTATTCTATTCAAATATATATCAGCAAATATTTTCATAACTTTAGTTTAAAAAAAACTAAAGGCAATGCACATTTTAAGCTGTTTCTAGCCTCTAGCTGTCTCCTCTTCTCTCCTTGTTCTGCAAACCAGAAGCAAGGCAACTGTCACACTTCTAAACAGATTTGGGAACTGCATCAGCTACCAGGATGCCCAGAGATATATTACAACAATGGCAAAGTCAGTTGATGAGCAGACAGGTCAGGAGGGTGCCTTCATACCAACAAACCTCAAGGTTGGATGATTCACACAATTTGCATTTGATAACCTTGACTTCCAAGAGTACACAAAGGATGGACGAACATTACATGGCACAACACACGTCATATTCCAATACAAGGATCCTAATGAAGACCCCACGCCAAAGGCTAGTTTACCTCTGCTGAAAACCCGCAAAGCATCCCTGGGGCCTTCTCAGCCATTTCAGACCAAGGATAGCCACCTGACTCTCAAAGATCGTCAGAGGAGTCGTTCCCTGGTTGGAGTCGATACAGAGCCTAAGCCCATGTGTCTAGCTGAACCTCTTGACCACCTGAGCATGTTGTGGCATTTGGTTCATATCTGCCCTACTGTGCTCTTGGAGGACCTGAAACCAAGCTGCACTGCTCCAACATGGAGTTCATTCCATGCATTTCTCATCCCAGATGCTACCCCTGCAACTGTGATTGGCTATGGGCCTTTCTTTCCCAAGTCACCAACAGACCCAGATGTGGTTGAAAAGTCAGTTCAATACTGCATGGATGTGTCCAGAGAACAAGGCCAAGAGTTCACCATCATTACATGTGACCAAGCAATTTATGAAGTGGTTCTGGGTTTGCAAAAGAAGAACCCTCATATGTATGGGAAACTTATCTTGCGCATGGGTGGATTTCACATTGCTCAAAATGTCCTAAAAGCAATTGGGTATTTCATGCAGGCAACTGGAATCGAAGACATCATGGTAGAAGCTGATGTTTCTCTCCGTGGAACAGCAAACAAAATCATCAGTGGGAAAGACTACTGACAATGATGCGTGCCCACAGTATGGTACATGCAGCCATGTTTGCCCTACACTGGGAAGCATTTTCCAAATGGCTAATCATTGAAGAGAAGGACCTGGAGTGGATATCTGCACTTACCATCAATGTCCAGCTACTCCTAGATGCCCTTTCAGAAAAGGATGAGGAGAAGGCATCTTCTGCATGTGCTGATGCAACTGACCAGCTGAAGGAGCTATCATGTTTGATGACTGAGTTTGATGACACATGTACTTCACCTACCTCAAAGCTCTGGCTACAGTACATGGACATGGTGATGATTCTGAAGCGGTTCATCCATGCTGAGCGTGCAGGCCTGTGGGAGGAACACCTGGCTGAAGTAGAGAGGATGTTACCATACCTTGTAGCTGCTGGCCACTACAAGTATGTATCCTGCCTGCCCCACTACTTGGAAGCCATGAGAAGCCTACCTACACTGGCTACGGACATCCATAGAGAATCAAGGATGGGAAGTTTACTGTGCATCAAACTGAAGGTCGTTTCAATGGTGTCTGGACAGACATGGCACTTGAGAAAACATACAACCGTGATGCCAAAACAAAACTCTTCACTGGCATCAGTCAGCAGCCAGCAGCCATGGAGAAATACTTGCGCGCTCTTCCGTGTCTGACAGCGGTTTCAGAGCAGACAAAGGCTATGGTACATCTGGACACCAAACACCATGAAGACTCCAAAAGCCAAGGACAAAAGGACACAGAAACTGTTCTGAAAATAACAGATGTAGTCAAAAACCAGATGATCAATCCCTTCATATGTGAAGAACAGGAGCTGCTTAACATTTCAACTGGCCACAAATCTGCATCTACAGACTTGGTGTACGACGTGAAAAAGGATTGGAGGCACTGGCTGCAGCAAGAAGAACAGACAGTGAGAAAATAGCCCCAATGAAACTTGCCACATTTGCAGCAAAGACAAAAAAGCCAATGTCCATGGCGCTCAAAGCCAAGAAGGTCTACGAGGAAGAGAGTGCTGTTGTCCGAAACCTGTACTTTGTGCAGGACTTGGATGAAGACAAGAAGGTAGAAGTCTTCGGTCATGAGTGGACAAGTTGCCCAGCCTCCCTGTTTGAGCCAGATCCATCCCTTGACCAAGGTTATGCCATGCGAAAAGGGAATAAGGCTGACTACTTGGCTGCAATCAAGACATCCCTTGGCAGTTCATGGTGTGAAGTGGACAGATTGCCACCATTCGACAAGCCTGTTGTAATGGTGGTTGATGCCATGGCATTCATCCAGCGTCACCAACATCTTGGTTGCACCTTCCATGAACTGCAAGTAAAATACCTGAAGCAGCTCCTTAGTGGTATCCCAGACTACTGTGCATCCACTTTGTTGGTGATCGATATGATGTCTCTCCAGCTGAAAGTCTGAAAGGCGAGGAACGAGAGAAGAGAATGAAGACTTGCCCCAGCAAAATGAAGGAGTACAAGCCACATGATACTCTTGCCTTACCTGAATGGAAAGGCTTTGTTCAAAATCCACTGAATAAAGCAAACCTGTTGAACTATATAGGAGAAGCATGGGCTGCTCAGCACAAATCACTTCCTGCTGGATGCACACTTATTCTGGGTGGACTTTTCTGTGATCCTAGTCGCACTGTTCTGTTATCAGCAGATTGTCAGGTTGAGCTTCCAGAACTGTCCTGTGAGAAGCATGAGGAGGCAGATACCAGGATGTTTGCCCACATTGCATACTCAGTAGAACATCTGCACCACGAACGGGCTGTAGTTGTGGCTACTGACACAGATGTGATCATGATGTGCATATATTACATCACACACATGGATGGCCTACAGGAGCTATGGGTAAAGAAGATGGATATCTACATACCTGCTCATGCAATTGTGGATGCCCTGGCAGTGAAGTATGATGTTGAAGCTTCCTATCTTTCATCCATACTCCTCAGCACCTACATACTGACTGGATGTGACACAGTGAGCTATGTTTACAGAAGAGGAAAAAGACGTGCCTACAAAGCTGCCGTTGATCACCTGAAAGACCTTCTGCCTCTGTGCCAATACGGTGACTCTGGGGAAAGTTTGGATCAGTTGGTTGTATGTAAGAGGGCACACATGTCTCAGCCAACCTACCCTGTGGCAACCAACTTTGGCAGAGAGCTTGTCAATGGTAAGCTGGTGGCAACAATGATGCTGAAGGATGCAAAACCTGCACAATACAAGCGCACCAAATATTGCCACTGCAAGAAAAGCAAGTGTGCCAGAGGATGCTCCTGTGCAAGAGCCGGTGTCAAGTGTGTCATTGCCTGTCTCTGCACTGGGGACCCCAAAAAATGTTCACGAGTTGAACTCACACTCGAAGACAGTGACAGTGAGTGAGTTGATTAGTTAGTTGTTTTCATTTTTACATTTATACGGCTCTTTTTACGGTCGATATGTAAATCTTTCCCGCTAGGATACAGTATGTGACAAGGGGAACTTAACCCCTTAAGACCAGGACCACATCTGTGTCATTTTTAGATTTGAGCTATTACCATTATTTTATACTTTGGCTATTCAGAAATAGCAGATCTACAAGCTCATGTGCCGTGCTATGAGCTTATAGATCTGCTATTTTTGAAAATTCTTGAAAATGTGTGCAAAATTTGAATATATATATTTTTAAAGCAAACATTTGTAACTCAAATCTTCTAAATTCTAACAGTTTAAAAAAAACATTGTATATTGCTATAATATCAGTGGTTCTCAAACGTTTTCATGTCAAGGACCCCCAAAGTTATATGTATTTGGCCGCGGACCCCCATCTCAAAATATGTTGTTCCAGGGACCCCCCGACAAGCAAAGATTTGCGTTACAAATGTTTGCTTAAAAAATATATACGTATAAAGTTCGCACACATTTTCTACATTTTTGAACAGCCAAATGAACTCTAAAAAATGACACAGATGTGTTCCTGGTCTTAATGGATCAAGAGAAATATCAGTCCATTACAGGACAGATGTATGTGTGCTGTAGATATGATCTGTTTCTGTCATTTTGGGTCTTGCGTTGTTGTTGTGGTGAACTATTTGACAGCAAATATCTAAACAAAGTATGTGGAAAAATTATAAAAAATAACAATTAATTATAATAAACAAACATATCTGGGACCTGTAGATGAAACACTTCATGAAGCAGTGCACAGTGCCCTGCCTTTTATTACTGGTATTTGATATGATAAAGTGATGATTATCTCACCCATCACTGTGTTTTATATGATAAAGTGGGTTGGCCATCTCTCGCAGTGCGTAGAGAGCAACATTGTATTTTATTTATGTATAAGGCCTTGTGTGGTAAACTTCCTTTATACCTAACCTCGCTTCTGAAACCAAAGGTTTCTGGACATTCAACACGTTCACAAACACACATTAGATATACCAGTCCATCAACACGTTCACAGACACACATTAGATATACCAGTCCATCAACACGTTCACAAACACACATTAGATATAACAGTCCTCGTAAGAGCAGTGAACAAGGAAAAACTGCATTCATGTATTATGTTCCACACAAATGGAACAAACTTCAGGACTCTCTGAAACTGGAGCGATTGGTCTCAATAGAGACATTCAGGGTGCTTCTTGAGGACACACTATGGTCTCTATAGAGACATTCAGGGTGCTTCTTGAGGACACACTATGGTCTCTATAGAGACATTCAGGGTGCTTCTTGAGGACACACTATGGTCTCTATAGAGACATTCAGGGTGCTTCTTGAGGACACACTATGGTCTCTATAGAGACATTCAGGGTGCTTCTTGAGGACACACTATGGTCTCTATAGAGACATTCAGGGTGCTTCTTGAGGACACACTATGGTCTCTATAGAGACATTCAGGGTGCTTCTTGAGGACACACTATGGTCTCTATAGAGACATTCAGGGTGCTTCTTGAGGACACACTATGGTCTCTATAGAGACATTCAGGGTGCTTCTTGAGGACACACTATGGTCTCTATAGAGACATTCAGGGTGCTTATTGAGGACACACTATGGTCTCTATAGAGACATTCAGGGTGCTTCTTGAGGACACACTATGGTCTCTATAGAGACATTCAGGGTGCTTATTGAGGACACACTATGGTCTCTATAGAGACATTCAGGGTGCTTCTTGAGGACACACTATGGTCTCTATAGAGACATTCAGGGTGCTTCTTGAGGACACACTATGGTCTCTATAGAGACATTCAGGGTGTTTCTTGAGGACACACTATGGTCTCTATAGAGACATTCAGGGTGCTTCTTGAGGACACACTATGGTCTCTATAGAGACATTCAGGGTGCTTCTTGAGGACACACTATGGTCTCTATAGAGACATTCAGGGTGCTTCTTGAGGACACACTATGGTCTGTATAGAGACATTCAGGGTGTTTCTTGAGGACACACTATGGTCTCTATAGAGACATTCAGGGTGCTTCTTGAGGACACACTATGGTCTCTATAGAGACATTCAGGGTGTTTCTTGAGGACACACTATGGTCTCTATAGAGACATTCAGGGTGCTTCTTGAGGACACACTATGGTCTCTATAGAGACATTCAGGGTGCTTCTTGAGGACACACTATGGTCTCTATAGAGACATTCAGGGTGCTTCTTGAGGACACACTATGGTCTCAATAGAGACATTCAGGGTGCTTCTTGAGGACACACTATGGTCTCAATAGAGACATTCAGGGTGCTTCTTGAGGACACACTATGGTCTCTATAGAGACATTCAGGGTGCTTCTTGAGGACACACTACATAGTGACTGCACCCGTTTCATGTAACTCTATGTTTATTTGCATCTGTGTCACTGTTAAAGGAGAAATCCGGACATTTTAAGTGTTATCTTTGATGTGTCGTTACTCACCTACCGACGTAAAAAGTAGCATTGTTTTTTTCCAGAGATTCCCCTGTCGTCATTTTTTCAACCCCCTCCGTTGTCATAATGGGAGCGCGTGGCTTAGGGAAATTCGTCTATTATAACCGATGCAAAGTTATTTTTTTCTCTACTACTACTCATTGTGGAGTCTCATGATAGTCAAACATGCAGTGAAAGTTCCTGAGAGGCTACCGCTAATGCCGAACGAGCTAACGCTAGTTGCTTGTTTCTCTACCTGGCAACACCAAGTTGCCAGGTTCTGGGAGAGAAACAAGCAACTAGGTTATAATAGACGAATTTCCCTATGCCACGCGCTCCCATTATGACATTATGTCGGTAGGTGAGTAACGACACATCAAAGATAACACTTAAAATGTCCGGATTTCTCCTTTAAATGATTGAAATGTGTGTTTGTTTTTTTCATTATGTATGTATTGTATTTGATATGTTGTTATCAGGACGTCTTTGAAAAGAGAGCTTGCTCTCAATGGGCTTCCCTGAATAAATAAAGGAAAAATAAATAAATAAATAATCAAGTATAATTTCTTATATTAATTAAACGTACCTGGGACCTGTAGATGAAACACTTATTAATTATGTATAATTACTTATATTAATTAAACGTACCTGGGACCTGTAGATGAAACACTTGCCACACTGCGGACACTTCTGAGCCACGCGCTGCACTGCTGTGGGCGGGGCCGGGCTGGAGGCCTCCTCTGATTGGTCCACTGTCAGGAAGTGAGGGAAAACACAGTTTACATGGGTTTGACAGAGCAGACCATAGACATATAAAAGGTAGACGCCTCCTTCGTCTCTGAAGCGTTCGTATCTCGGGCGCGCTTCCTGCTTCCGCAGGGCTGTCGTGTGCGTCACAGAAGCGGAAGTTCGGTAGGCCAATCAGAGGCAGGTGGGGCGGGTCTTTTTGTAACCCAGCTTTTAACCCTTTAAGAGGCAGCAGCTGTGCGCAGCATCTAGTTAGTTGGAACTTGGCAAACTCCACACTCTATTTGTGAAATTCAAATAAGAGACATGGTCCTTTTTCATATCAAGGTCCATTATTTATTCAGCATTTGAGTCACGGAACACCGTTTGATAAGCTTTAGCCTCTCACACCCAAAACGTAGAATATGTTATCGCTCGATAAGATGTTGTCAAAATAACAATTATTTACGTTCTCTAATTGTGTACTTGTTTAGTAAGTAATGTAGATGTTTAACAATTTGACTCTTGACAGTGTGAAATGTTATACTCAAGATTTAAAGATCTATAAGGGTCCATTTGGTTATCAACTCTCCATCATTTAGTCTGGTACCACCTGGAACCCCCTCAAGGACCACTGGTGGTTCCCGGACCACTGGTTGAGAACCATTGCACTGACAAGTCCCGGAAAAGACGCACTGTGATTGGCCAGTAGTCAACGCGCTGTGAGCGCTGTGATTGGCCAGTAGTCACTTTGAGTGACAGGTTCCCTGCGGAAGAGCCGTGTATTGCGATACCAGTCGCCCCAATGAACTGCAGAGGCCAATGAGGTATCTAGGTTTCTAATATCTATGGAGCAGACCCTCTCTTTTCCAGGTGTTTGGCCCAGGTGGACAGGGTTTTGAGGTTAGGTTTAGGCATAGTTTCCGTGAGGTTAGGATTAAGGTTAAGGTTAGGGTTAAGAGTTGTTAGGGGGACTTCAGTGTTCTGTACCTTACAAATAGGTTTTGCATAAGCACAGCACAAGTAATGTTTGCTTTCGCCATCTTGTTTGAAAGAAAAGTCTGATCAATTAACTTTTAGTCTCCTTTTGGGAGATTTTCGTTTTCTGTAAAAAAAAAACGTATTTGTATTCCTGAAAATAGCAGATCCACGTGATCCATGTGAGCTTGTGGATCTGCTATTTTCACTAGTTTGGGTCCCGGGTCTAATTTGTGTGTGTGTGTGCACTGTGTGTGTGTGTGTGTGTGTGTGTGTGTGTGTGTGTGTGTGTGTGTGTGTGTGTGTGTGTGTGTGTGTGTGTGTGTGTGTGTGTGTGTGTGTGTGTGTACTGTGTCTGACCTGTGTCTGCTTCCTCAGCATGATGTCTTTCTGTAGAGCTGTCTGAATCACACAACCTTAAAACACACACACACACACAGAGACACACACACACACACACACACACACACACACACACACACACACAGAGTTAACCCATTCAATCCGGGAACGTATCTGTGTCATTTTAGAATTGAAAAATAGCAAATCTACAAGCTTGTGCTTTCCCACCAAGGAGGAAACGCCACCCTTTTCACATCGGCCACCAGGAGGCAGATTGTTTTTCTTTAGATTACTACTCCTACAGATTGTGTCCAAACATCACACAAATGGCTACACATGATCTCTGTAGTCATGTGATGTGTCATGTGATCAAGCCAGACCTATCAGATGTCTGTGTGTGAACGTGTGGGTTAATGCACAATCTATGTAAAGTGCTTTGGATAAAAGCTCTATATAAATGCACCATTTATCATTTATTTCTATTTCATCCTGATTGGCTAACAATGACTTCTACTACCTGGCCTGGAGGAGACCTGTGCTCCAAGGAGCATGTTATTCTAGTACAAGGTCAGCAACCTTTGTCAAAGGAGCCATTTTGGACCCCAAAAATTTATACAAAATCTGTCTGGAGCCGCAAATATATTTGAGCCTTATAGAAACACACGGCCGGAAGCGGAAGGCCTACAAATTCACGCCAACTTTTGGGACAGCGCCGCTACTCGAGGTCCGTTAGAACTGTCCTGCCTCTACAGTGGGTACGCCACTGGTCGGCGCACAGCGCTCGTAAAGACAGTGATGTCACTGAAATGCGACAACTTGTCTGTCTGCCGTCTCGCCTCTGCTGTGTTAACATTATGGGTAACTCATTAAAGTGGCAAATTAAATGTGAAACACATCAACTATTAAGAAAACAAGAAGATATGTTGACAAAGACACTCCATACATTTGGAAACATATTTTTATTTAAATCAATATCGTCTCCAGTTAATGTAGGAATATTTTAAAAGTAGGCAAATTCTCATATCCTCTCATAGAGATTGCATTGAGAGCTGCAGTTCATCGTTCTAACGGACCTCGAGTAGCGGCGCTGTCTCAAAAGTGGGCGTGAATTTGTAGGCCTTCCGCTTCCGGCCGTGTTTCTCTATAATGAAGTCAACACTGGCTATTAACTCTCTCAGTGCCAATAAAAAAAAAAAATTGTTGCGAACTTTGCCAGATTTTATTTTTTATTTTTTCAAAGAAAAAAAAAAGTGCTTAGGAAGCGAGATACAGCCTTTTTCAGTTATTTTTGCAAGTAGAAATATATCCGGGTCTTACAGGGTTAAACAAAGAGTGGATGGATTTTCAAAAAAAAACTCGGGATTTCTCGTTCTGGCACTGAGGGTATAACCCGAAAACTCGGGATAACTCGCGGTCTGGCACTGAGAGAGTTAAGTGTATATTAGCCTATCAAAATGACTAAATACATGTTAATGAGCATTCATTAAATATGATAACTTCTCGCAGCAGATCAAACATACAGGTAATCCAGCAGTGAAAGCAAACGACTGTCCATGAACTATTAAATTCTGTTATCTTTATTTTTTTTGCATTTGGAATCACTCCGGTTTGTTTACACAGGCCTCTTGTCTGGCTCCTCGCCTATAAATGTGTCGCAGGCTATGATGCTCATTTTAGTTTAATGTTGAAACCTTCTACACATTTTTACAATATTGAAAAACGTAAGAATGTATGTGTGTCATGTTTGGCTTACTTACAGCAACGATACATTCAAATTAAGATGTGAAGAAAATAAACGGTTAATTTCCATATATTTGTTGTAAAGCTACAGGGAGCCACTAAGGAGGGGCTAAAGAGACACATGTGGCTCCAGAGCCGCAGGTTGCTGACCCCTGTACTAGAATAACATGCTCCTTGGAGCACAGGTCTCCTCCAGGCCAGGTAGTAGAAGTCATTGTTAGCCAATCAGGATGAAATAGAAATAAATGGTAAATGATAAATGGTGCATTTATATAGAGCATTTATCCAAATAGTAGAGGACCTGGCTAAGATATGTATGCACTTAATTTAGGAGAGAATATCTCAACTGTTCTTGGCTAATATGACCCCAGGGAACAACTTAGGAACTGTGACTAATTCTTTATCCGGGACGAAATACCCGAAAATGACCACGCCTCTGATAAACGTTAGAGCTACAGATTTACTGAGGTGCACAAAATGTTCAGAATACTTGTGTTTAGGGAAACATAGTAAAGTGTAACATTTCTAATTTGATATTTTATGACAGAACAGCTAAAAAACGCAAAAGAAACTGCCAATATTAGCCTACAGTCCAGGGCTATAGGAATAATTGTGTGTGAATCAGTCTAAAAGCACCTAAATTGATGTAACCCAAGGCATGCTCAAATGATTTAGCAAGGGTACCTGAGCCAGCAACGCTCTGGTCATCATTGTGGCCAAATTCAATATGGCCACCACCTGAAAAAGGTTTTGGCTAAAGCTTTTGAAACAGATGAGCTATAAATGAGCAAACTTGGTGTCTAAATCATGTTTTTTGACAATTAGAAACATGTTGGAATGCTTATCTTTATGACTGTGGCTGGACCTCTATTTTGCATATTTCAAAGAAATATTAGTCTTGCAAATTTGTTTCACTTACCTTAATCTCTGTCATTTTTGGCAAACTTGGTGTCTACTTTATGCTTTTTGAGCATTAGAAACACATTGGCATGCTCATATTTATGATTGAATCCATCTAGAGCACTCTGACTTGCTTATTACAAATATGGCCGCTATACCAAACATGTTATGTAACATAACGTTTCATCCAGATTGAGTGTATACAGTAGTTGTAGGAATGAGTTAAGATTAAACTGGAGAAAACAATGTAATTTGACTATAGAATCCAAAAGATACAGCAACAGCCAGTACAGTATGCACATCAATGCTCAGCATAAAGTGAATACTATCATAATAGTGAAAGGTGTATGGAATTTGAACAATATGTTCAAATTAGAATCAGAAAAGTTAATTGCTAAACAACAAATTGTTGCTAGGAATGTGTCTTGGTGTTACTACAACAACAGAACAGCTCTGCAATAACTTACACACTCTCTCTCGGGGTGATGACTGTTTTTAATGTCCTAATCATACAACATCTATATATCGAGATGCAACAGACTCCAGTGTTGCAGCATTTGCTGTGTCCACTACATGACTTTTGCAGCCACAGTGGAGGAGGATGGCGCAAGCTTTTTGGGTCCAGTAAGGTTCCCAGGTTCTGACATGCTGAATCAGTGCAGCTTGGGTGGGAGGAAGGTTCTCAGGGTACCTGGTACCATTTGACCAACATCAGCCTTCCCTGACTATGGGTAAAGGAGTGCAGGTATCTCAAAGAAACTCTGGTCACCCTCACCTTGGAGCCTGAAAAGATTGATTTTCCATGTCCAAAGATTGGAGTATTTGGTCATCATTATATACTGTACAGCAAGAGCCGTGGTGTTCACAGCAGAGTAGATGAATAGGGGCGGCCATAGCTGGGTGGTTAGTGAGCCCGCCTAGGGAGCCAGAGGCCCTGGTTGCCCCAGGTACGATTCCAGGCCACGCCAGCATATGAGTCGATGAAATGAAATTTGTCCCTGAGCAAGACTCTTAACCCCTAATTGCTCACAGGCCCTCATTGGAAACAAGCCCGCAAGGACTTTCATGAACGTCCTGTTAAAAGGAATTATCCTTATACACATTCCTCCCACCCAAGCTGCACTGATTCAGCATGTAAAAACTGCTGCAGATCAGCTCCTATTGGAATCAGACAACCTCCGTCCAACAAAATATCTCAGATTTCAAATTGGGCTGGTACTGGGACTCCATGACTAGTGTGAACCTTACTGGACCTATTTTGCCAGTAAAGCTGTTGCTTGATCAACCCTGGCTGGGTCACCTGGGCGAGGGTGTATGTTGTATGTTGCGAGACCCGAAACACCCGATGACCCCAGGCTACAACACTGATGGTACGTTCCAGTTGCATCCATGTGATGTTTTTATTTATTTATTATGGGACAAATGTGGCGCTCTTAGATTGATTTGCGCAAACATATCCCTATGGGCCTGGACTGTAATACGTTTTTAGCGGTTTATTTTGCTGTTCTGTCAAATATCTAATTCAAAATTTTACACTTTACTATGTTTCCCTAAACACAAGTATTCTGAACATTTTGAGCACCTCAGTAAATCTGTAGCTCTAACGGTTTAGCAGATAGAGCCATGTTGGAAGTAGTGCACCGGTTATGGTCATTTTAAAAAGGGCGTGGTCATTTTCGGGTATTTCGTCCCGGATAGAGAATTAGTCACAGTTCCTAAGTTGTTCCCTGGGGTCATATTAGCCAAGAACAGTTGAGATATTCTCTCCTAAATTAAGTGCATACATATCTTAGCCAGGTCCTAGACTAAGAGCACTTTACATAGATTGTGCATTAAATTCACCCATTCACACACAGACATCTGATAGGTCTGGCTTGATCACATCACATGACTACAGAGATCATGTGTACCTCCATGTGTACCCATGTTCAACCTTATCTTCATACTAGATTCTAGTATGAAGATAAGGTTGAACATGGGTGAAGTTGTTCTAGAAGTGGATAAAGTACATTGTGTACGTGCACACGCATGCGCGCAACAAACCCACCCACACACCTACCTGTCTCTCTCTGATAGAGCTAGCTGTAGTTTCTGTGTGGCTCCTCCAGTCTTCTTCTGTGGAGTAATTAAAGCAGCAATCTGGTCCCTAAGCATTCGACACACACACACACACACACACACACACACACACACACACACACACACACACACACACACACACACACACACACACACACACACACACACACACACACACACACACACACACACACACACACACACACACACAGGTAAGTGAACCTAGGAGTCCTCTACAGTGAAAAGGTGGATCTTAAGCATGTTTTTTTTAAATAAAAATAGCAGATCTACAAGGTGACACCGCGTCGCTTGTAGATCAGCTATTTTTTTTTAACGTAAAAAACACACAACTCTTCTCTTCTGGGTGGTCCCTGACACAAAACATTTTCAGATGGAGGGGGTCCGCGGCCAAATACATTCTGGGGGTCCTTCGCACAAACCAGTTTGAGAACTACTGATTTAGAAGGTCTTAAACCCCAAGATGGCTGAAACCCCACCTCTTCAGGAAACACCACCCTGACCCTTCCTCTTAGCCTGGCCTACTTGTTGTCCATGATTTGTACGAGCTGTTGTTTTATTGTTTATTGGATCTTGCTTATTCGATACACTTATTTGTTTTATCTCTTGCTCATTAGATGTTCCTATTTTGTCTCATCTGTTTAAGACAGTAGGAAGCTGATATATGTCACTTTTACCTTAGCGCTAGGTATACTCTTAGTTGCTTGTTTTAGAAGAGAATGCACTTCATACTGGTGGAGCCAGTTGCACCAACTCACACTAAGTTCAAACTTAGCCTAGTTATAGCTTAAAAAGCCATTTAAGCCATTTAGCCGGGAAAGTATCTGTGTCATTTTGAGATTTCTTTGGCTATTCAAAAATAGCAGATATACAAGCTCATAGCGCTGCACCGAGTGCCGCGCTATGAGCTTGTAGATCTGCTATTTTTTTTTTAAATGTGAAGATTTGTGCAAATCTTTGAATATATATATTTTTAAAGCGAACATTTGTAACTCAAATCTTTGCTTCTGGGCGTCCCTGGAACAACAATATTTTACAAATGTCCGCTTAAAAGAAATCTATATTTTTAAAAGATTTGCGCACATTTTCACGATTTTTCTAAAAATAGCAGATCTACAAGCTAGTGCCGCGCTATGAGCTTGTAGATCTGCTATTTTTGAATAGCCCAAAGAAATCTAAAAATGACACCAATACTTTCCTGGTCTAAAAGGCTTTTTTTAAAGCCATTTAAGCTATAACTAGGCTAAGTTTGAACTTAGTGTGAGGTTTGGTGCAACTGGCTCCTGGTGATTAGTAGTTTTCTTGTTGAATGCATTGCATTTACTGTAAGTCTCTTTGGATAAAAGCTAAATGACTGTAATGTAATGTGATGTTAATGGATCATGTGACCCCAAACACTGACCTGAGGTCAGAGGTCACACCGAGTTCCGGCCCGCCTCCTCCGGGCGACATCCCATTGGTCCCGCCCCCCTGTTTGAGCGGCGGCTCGCTCCGGCCAATCTCCTCCCCGGCCACCACCTCCACCACCTCCTCTATCATTGGCTCAAGCTCCGGCTGGTGGGCGGGGCTAACCGCCGGCTCGGACGGAGGACCCGGGGGGCGGACGGCCTCCGCGTCGGCCGGAAGGCAGTGATTGGTGGCCTTTTCCGTCCGGGGGCGGAGCCAGGCGGAGAGGAGGCGGTCCTCTGCCAACGAGCCCACTGGTTGGAGACGGGTTACCGTGGTTACTACAACATCCAATAATATCTCTTCTATTTCCGTCCAGTTTAAAGGAGAATTTTGGACTAAGCTTTTCTTACCTTTTCTATGATGTTATGATATCTTAGGATGAATGGTACAGTAGAAACATGTCATAACTCCATCCCAGGACGTTCATAGTGACAGAACACTATGCAAAAAAAACCTACGTCTCGCTAGGCGAGATTTAAATCTCGAGATTTAAATCTCGTCTAGCGAGAACAAAAAAAACTAAAAAAAGCTATTAAAATACGCGATCTAACGCGAGGCCTATCCGTGCACGTTTTAAGCTGAGGTGGACCTGGAATGGAGTTATGAATTCTTTCTACTGTACCATTCATCCTAAGATATCATAACGTCATAGAAAAGGTAAGAAAACCTTAGTCCAAAATTCTCCTTTAATGGAGGCAATACAATTTACAATTTACAATTACAATGTAGGCATTTATCAGACGCTCTTAATCCAGAGTGACTTACAGTAAGGAAGGAAAAACATGAGGTAATACATCAAATGCATATATATATAGTAATCTAAACCAAGAACCTATTCATCAGTCTAAACAGTTTAATATCAACAAATAAAGAATCTGTTCATTGAAACTATACACACTATAGGATACCAGATCTACAAATGAACCTGGCATCTGTCTACATAACATGATATCTAAATGACATTTTACAAATGTCCCCGTAAACATGGAACCAAATGGACCCTTACAGGTCTGTAACTCTGAGAGTGTACACATGGAACCAAATGGACCCTTACAGGTCTGTAACTCTGAGAGTGTACACATGGAACCAAATGGACCCGTAAGGGTTCCATTTGTAACTATAACAATATAGTTATTATTATTATTATTGTATGTAAGGTTGTTCCAGGTCCTAAATTAGCCATTGATTGAGTTCTGGCCCACCATCTAATGTCTTTAAGGGCCAACCTTACTTGCCGACCCCTGCTCTAGATTTAGTCAACTGGACCTGAGTTGTCTCCGTACTTGGACAGATTTTTTTTCCCCCTGTCTACTCCAAATCTCTTTGGCAAAAATAGCAGATCTACAAGCTGTTGTCAGCTTGTAGATCTTCTATTTTTGGCGAACGTAAAAAAAAACTAGAACTTCCGGACAAGAGTAGACCCGGAAATAACATGTTCACAACAAACCCAGCCCCGTCCCATCTAATTCTAATTAAAACGTACCGTGCTACACTAAATGGAACAGAGCCTTCATTTCATGGAGATTTATTTTATTTAACACATTGGTTGCCAGAGGTTTATTAAAATATTATACGTTCAGTGCCTGCTATTCTTCCATCCACTTACGTTGATATGTTTCGTGCTGTAGAAGCCCCGACGCGGAAGTGCATGCAAAGCGTGCGTGTGAGACGGCGGAGGGTCCCGACTAACGCCTGGAACAATAATATCTCTAACGCGATCCTCCATTGCAGAGTGATCGCCGATCGAAAACGTCTCACTTCCACCACGTTAAAAAGAAATGGAGATATTAAGCTTTTAGTCAAGGAGATAACATTGGAGCGGCCGACCGGAAGGATTTTTGACATGGATCCACATCCAGCCTCTCCTTCTTAGAGACTCCTTGGATGATCCCAAAGTTTCGTTAGAGCGCCCCACGTGGGCCCCACGTATAAAAACAAAAATGGGTCAAAAACGGTCCAGACCGTTTTCGGCACACATTGTGTTAATACATTTTCAGACCCGGAATTAAAAATACAAAAAAAAAAACGGCTCGTTTACTTCCTGTTTATTTCAAGATGCCTATATCTCCGTTCCTCTTGCTTCATGGCAAAAACAAGCTGGATTCAAACAATCAATGGATGACCCCGCGCGGACGACCCTGGGCGCGTAACGCACCGATCTCCGTGAGGACGGAGGTCACAGGTCACAGAGAATATTCCATGATTTTTCAAAGGTCAGTAAAATCGCTCGTTTTCGCTGGCAGCAGTGGCACACTGTTACACTATTACTCTGGCAGTTAAAGAGTTAATAGAGGACCGATCATCTTAACGAGAGCGTGTGTGTGTGTGTGTGTGTGTGTGTGTGTGTGTGTGTGTGTGTGTGTGTGTGCGCACGTTACCCATAGCGGTGACGGCCCCCTCCCGACAGCTCTGATTGGTCAGCAGCTTCTTTAGATCCTCCCTTTTTGACTCCACCTCCTGCAGACAGTCTTCCAGTCCACTAGGGGCAGCGTCCAACCAACTGGCAGCCTGATACACACACACACACACACACACACACACGCACACACACACACGCACACACAGTGTTGATAAAATAGAATGAAAACACAGACGTAACTCAGTATCATAAAGGACACTGAGTCACATGACCTGACAGTCACATGACCTGAGAGAGTCACATGACCTGACAGGGTCATGTGACCTGATCTAAGACGGGGGTCCGGTGACCCCCAGGGGGTCCTTGAGGTGGTTCTCAGGGGGTCCTCCAGCGAAAGTAGTTAATGTAGCATCACAATAAGTTTTAAACCAAAAACAGCAGATCTACAAGCTCACAGCACGGCACCGAGTGCCGTGCTGTGAGCTTGTAGATCTGCTGTTTTCTTTTGACTGCCAGAGTATTTTCATAAAGTACTCCCCCAGTGCCAGCGATTTTCGTGTTTTTTGTTTGTTTTGTTATTTTGTTATTTACATTCAAATTTTTTTGTCTGGCTGCGGTTTTAACCCATTAAGACCTGGAACGCATCAGTGTCACTTTAGATTTCTTTGACTATTCAAAAATAGCAGATATACAAGTTCATAGCGCGGCACCGAGTGCCGCGCTATGAACTTGTAGATCTGCTATTTTTGAAAAATCGTGAAAAAAAAATGTTTAGATTTTTTTTAAAGAATCGCCTCAGGTCTTAAAGGGTTAAACACACACGACAGATCGACCAGCAGAGAGCAGCAGATCGACCTCTCGATCACTCGCTCACTCGCTCGACCCCCCCCAAACAGGCTCAAACAGTCCAAACGTCATATCCGGAGGTGACGTTTTCGCCGCTCGGGCTTCAGATCGTTGGTATACATGACGACGATAACTGTTCGTCATCCAGACTAAAATAGAACTGGAGCTCTCCGTTCGTTTTTTATACTGTGTGAAAAAAAATACGTGTTTTTCCCTATTCTGGCCTAAAATGACACTTTCAAGCTTCTAGAGAACCGGAAAGGGAATCTGCGTCATGACTCCGGATCCGGGTGAGTGTGAAGTGAACAGAAAGAGAAACTGATGATGAAAAATACACAGAACAGCGCGATCACAGATTAAACAATGAAAAAGCTATCAGCGCGTCTAACGCGTCGACGGCCAAGTGGACAAACTAGCAATTGACTCGATAACGCGTCGACGGCAGTCAAAGAGTTAAATTGTGAACATTTGTGCAAATCTTTAAATATGATATTTTTTAAAGCAAACATTTGTAACTCAAATCTTTGCTTCGGGGGGGGAGGGGGGTCCCTGGAGCCAAATACATATCATTCTGGAGGTCCTTGACATGGAAATGTTGGAACACCTGATATAAGATTTATTTGGGGATTTTCAAGATAAATGTCTGGCCGTATGTGTGTGTGTGTGTGTGCGTGTGCGTGTGTGTGTGCGTGTGTGGACCTGTTTGAAGCCAGGCGTGGGAAGCGTCTTGTCCAGGTTTGACAGGAAGTCACAGAGCAGAGCCTGAAGACCTGCTTCGAACCTCTGGTCCAGCACCTCCTGGTAGAGAGACATACACACAACACACAGAGAGAGAGAGAGACATACACACAACACATAGAGAGAGAGAGAGACATACACACAACACACAGAGAGACATAGACACAACACACAACACACAGAGAGAGAGAGACACATACACACAACACATAGAGAGAGAGAGAGACATACACACAACACACAGAGAGACATAGACACAACACACAACACACAGAGAGAGAGAGACATACACACAACACATAGAGAGAGAGAGACATACACACAACACACAGAGAGACATAGACACAACACACAACACACAGAGAGAGAGAGACACATACACACAACACATAGAGAGAGAGAGAGACATACACACAACACACAGAGAGACATAGACACAACACACAACACACAGAGAGAGAGAGAGACATACACACAACACATAGAGAGAGAGAGAGACATACACACAACACACAGAGAGACATAGACACAACACACAACACACAGAGAGAGAGAGAGACATACACACAACACATAGAGAGACATAGACACAACACACAACACACAGAGAGAGAGAGAGAGACATACACACAACACATAGAGAGACATAGACACAACACACAACACACAGAGAGAGAGAGAGAGAGACATACACACAACACACAGAGAGACATAGACACAACACACAACACACAGAGAGAGAGAGAGAGACATACACACAACACACAGAGAGACATAGACACAACACACAACACACAGAGAGAGAGAGAGAGACATACACACAACACACAGAGAGACATAGACACAACACACAACACACAGAGAGAGAGAGAGACATACACACAACACACAGAGAGAGAGACATACACACAACACACACAGAGAGAGAGAGACATACACACAACACACAGAGAGACATAGACACAACACACAACACACAGAGAGAGAGAGACATACACACAACACACACAGAGAGAGAGAGACATACACACAACACACACAGAGAGAGAGAGACATACACACAACACACACAGAGAGAGAGAGAGAGACATACACACAACACACACAGAGAGAGAGAGACATACACACAACACACACAGAGAGAGAGAGAGACATACACACAACACACACAGAGAGAGAGAGACATACACACAACACAGAGCGAGAGACATACACACAACACATAGAGAGAGAGAGACATACACACAACACATAGAGAGAGAGAGAGACATACACACAACACACAGAGAGAGAGAGACATACACACAACACACAGAGAGAGAGACATACACACAACACACACAGAGAGAGAGAGAGAGACATACACACAACACACAGAGAGACATAGACACAACACACAACACACAGAGAGAGAGAGACATACACACAACACACACAGAGAGAGAGACATACACACAACACACACAGAGAGAGAGAGACATACACACAACACACACACAGAGAGAGAGACATACACACAACACACACAGAGAGAGAGAGACATACACACAACACACACAGAGAGAGAGAGACATACACACAACACACAGAGAGACATACACACAACACAGAGAGAGAGACATACACACAACACACACAGAGAGAGAGACATACACACAACACACACAGAGAGAGAGACATACACACAACACACACAGAGAGAGAGAGAGACATACATACACACAACACACAGAGAGACATAGACACAACACACAACACACAGAGAGAGAGAGACACAACACACAACACACAGAGAGAGAGAGACATACACACAACACACACAGAGAGAGAGACATACACACAACACACAGAGAGACATAGACACAACACACAACACACAGAGAGAGAGAGAGAGACATACACACAACACACACAGAGAGAGAGAGAGACATACACACAACACACACAGAGAGAGAGAGACATACACACAACACACACAGAGAGAGAGACATACACACAACACACACAGAGAGAGAGACATACACACAACACACACAGAGAGAGAGACATACACACAACACACACAGAGAGAGACATACACACAACACACACAGAGAGAGAGACATACACACAACACACACAGAGAGAGAGAGAGACATACACACAACACACACAGAGAGAGAGACATACACACAACACACAGAGAGACATACACACAACACACAGAGAGACATAGATACAACACACAACACACAGAGAGAGAGAGAGACATACACACAACGCACAGAGAGAGAGAGACATACACACAACACACAGAGAGACATACACACAACACACAGAGAGACATACACACAACACACACAGAGAGAGAGACATACACACAACACACAGAGAGACATACACACAACACACAGAGAGACATAGACACAACACACAACACACAGAGAGAGAGAGAGACATACACACAACACACAGAGAGACATAGACACAACACACAACACACAGAGAGAGAGACACAACACACAACACACAGAGAGAGAGAGACATACACACAACGCACAGAGAGAGAGAGACATACACACAACACACACAGAGAGAGAGACATACACACAACGCACAGAGAGAGAGAGACATACACACAACACACACAGAGAGAGAGAGACATACACACAACACACAGAGAGAGAGACATAGGCACAACACACAGAGAGAGAGACATAGGCACAACACAGAGAGAGAGAGAGAGAGAGATAACACGCCACTGAATTCAGCAATTGGCCAATCATTATCAAGCATTGAACCAAGCTGTGTAATACAGATACATAATGACACATCTAAGTCTTTATATTATTAATATTGTTGCTGTAGTCCTGACTGACCTGTAGGAGGCGCTGTCTCTCCTTTGGACTGACCATCATATTCTGAACCAGAGACATCAGACTGGAGCTGACCTTGTTGACCAGCACATCATACTGACACACACACACACACACACACACACACACACACACACACACACACACACACACACACACACACACACACACACACACACACACACACACACACACACACACACACACACACACACACACACACACATATACATTTCAGGACAATGAACCTAGCATCAGTCTGAAATAACATGCTATGTGTTGGAGAGGTTTTGTAAAGGACTGATTCTGTGCTATGAGCTTGTAGATCTGCTATTTTTGAAAAATGGTGAATATTTGTGCAAATCTTTGAATATATATAAAAAAAAATCTTCTTTTCTTTTAAAGCGAACATTTGTAAATCAAATTGTTGCTTCTGGCTGGGGCAGGGGCGTCAATTGGGTATAGCAAGGTATGGAAGCAGCCATACCTTGGCTCCAGGGAAAAGAAAAGAAAAAGTACTTCATAAAATAAATACATAAATGTCTTTAATGTCTACAGCATTGATTATTCTGTTATTAAATTACAGTAAAATAACTACAAATGCAAATTGGAACAAAATGATTGCTTTCACATGGTATTATATTCTACACAACACTATGTATTTT